>NW_027633127.1:72500-89756 GCF_053919585.1 Euprymna scolopes
CAGGAGTTTAGCAGCTGTTAGGTGCTGGACTAGGGCTTGATAAACTAAGGACTCAAATATTTTGGCGAAAAGCGGGAGGAGGCTAATGGGGCGATAGTTTAGTGGGTCAGTTCTTTCACCAGAATTCTTGAAGACTGGTACCACAGAGGCGGTTTTCCAGCAGTCGGGAAAACAAGATTCGTTAAGGCATGTATTGTAAAGTTTGGACAGAACTGGAGCAACCTCGGCAGATCATTTTTTTAATAGCACAGCCGGGATGATGTCTGGTCCACATGCTTTAGAGGTGTCTAGGTTTTTTATAATAGCATGTACCTGTGAAGGGGTGATTTTCAAATCGTCTAGTGAGGCGTCTGTTCGCAGAGGAAAATCAGGGAGTGAGTGGTGTACCGAGTTCAGTGTGGAGTTTGAGGCAAACCGACCGGCAAGCAGGTTAGCCTTGTCAGTTGCCGTGCAAGCAACCTCATGATTGTTAGATAGTGGGGGAATAGTTGACTGTCCATTATTTACTACGCTGTTGTAGATTTCCCAAAAATCCCGGGTTCCTAATTTCTGTGCTTCGATGCGTTTTCTGGTGGTTTCAGAGTAATCTGTCTTAGCTGTCTCTATCACTTTCTTACAATTATTTCTAGCTTCTATAAACTTCTGTTTATTTGATCTGGACTTATGTCGGTTGAATCTGCGGAACGCATGCTGCCTTTGACAAATATCAGCTTCACAAGCAGAAATAAACCATTGGGGAGAGTGGGGCTTGCTATAGAATTTCCGTGCGCGAACATGTGCTTCAGTAGCAGTTTTGAACCATTCAGTGGTCTCATTTGCACACTGTTCCGCTGGAAGTGTAAATATATTTTACCATGGGGCATCTCTGATGAGCTCCCTAATGGCTTCCCAATCAGCCTTTTTGTAATACCTCGTTATTTTGAGTAGTGGGTCTTCAGTTTTAGGGCGAGAATTTAGGCTGATTTCTACCATTATCACAGCGTGATCAGCATTCCCGAGTGGGCTGTGGGCATTTGTTGTACAGTCATTGGGAACCGTTGTCAGAAAGAGATCTAGAAGTGAGGCATTTTGATCTTGCTGGTCTGAGTAACGTGTCGGAAATGTAACCAACTGAGATAGGGAATGGGATATAGAGAAGCTATGTGTTGCGCTACCAGCTACATCTGTGTGATTAGAGAATCCTAGCCAGTTACTGTGGTGGACATTTAAGTCACCGAATACATATATTTGTGCGCTAGTATCGAGGGAGAGTGCTATATCTATGCTGTCTGAAACTTTGTTTATTAGAGCACAGTCTTGGTTTGAGGGAGAGCGGTAGAGAAAATACAAGTAGCTAATATTATGTTGCATATTTAGTCTGAAGCACATAAAGGCCTGGTCCTCTGATTCTAGTTGTATTTCTCTAGTCAGGGGCAGGGTGTTACGAATATAGACTCCAAGTCCATGCATATGTCTGTCCGAGTCCTTACGGTAGAGTGGGAGATAACCAGGTATGTTAAAGTGGTTAGAGGGAATGGAGGAGTGAAGGTTAGTTTCACTTAATGCTAAGATATCCGGAGGTGTTTACAAGGAGAAATGACTCAACATCGTCTAAGTTATCATTCAGCTAACATTCATGTATTAGGAGACTTCAATGTTCACAACGTCGAATGGTTGACCCACTCAAACAAGACCGATGATGAGGGGAGGTTCTGTCATGATTTCTCCATTGCCTATGACCTCACTCAGATTGTTCAGGAACCTACCCGTGTGCCCGATAATGACGGCCAGTATGCGAGCCTACTAGACCTTTTTCTCACAACTTGCCCTGAACTATGTTCAGTTTCGGTTCTGTCGCCTGTTGGATCTTCCGACCACTCTGTTGTATCAATTAAGATAAAAATGAAATGTAATAAGTCCCCAGACGTACCTCTTCATCGTACAGTATATCGATACACTAAGGCTGACTTGGATAGCTTCCGTACATTTATATCTGATCTACCTCTGCATTCCATGTTTAAAAAGGATGTGTCCTCTATAGTATTATACCTAACTGAATGGTTAATTGTAGGTATTGACCATTTCATACCCTCTAACAAGTTTCAGCAAAAACCTAACAGCCAGACATGGTTCTCTCCAGAATGTGCTGCTGCCATTGCGCACAGAAATCACTTTTTCCACTGCTTCAAACGTAATAGATGTATGGAAACTAAAGCCGTTTTCAGGACTGCCAGCAACCATTGTAAGAAAGTAATAAGGAACGCAAGAGAGTTGTATGCTCAATCTGTTAAGTCCAAAGTAGCTGAGAAGCGGCTTGGTTCCCACCAGTTTTGGCAAATAGCAAACAGAATCCTGAACAGAAGCGTGTGCTCCATCCCAACTATTATCAATGGACCTGAGGTAATCTCGTCAGCATCAGACAAAGCCAAACTCTTTGTCAAGAACTTTGCAGCTAATTCTACCCTTTGCGACCAAGATCGCCAACCCCCAATATTTCCTCCTGTATCAGAAAACACGCTATGTGATATACGTATATCTGTACGTGATGTTGCGAAGCTAATCAAAAACCTTGATTCGAGTAAAGCAACTGGCCCTGATGGTATTCCAATTATAGTACTAAAAAAACTTCAACCTGAATTTACGCCCATACTTACAAAACTGTTTAAACGTTGTCTTAAGGAGAATAGTTTCCCATCTCCCTGGAAAATCTCATCAGTATGCCCTGTATTTAAGAATTCAGGCGATCGCTCATCCCCCTCTCAGTACAGGCCAATAAGTCTCCTGTGCGTCATGAGTAAGTTGCTAGAATCTGTGTTAAATACAGAAGTAATCAAACATCTCAACAAAAATAGCCTTCTTAGTGACACTCAATATGGTTTCCGTTCTGCTAGATCTACAGCAGATGTCCTTACAGTTATATCGCATAGGATTAGCAAATCTCTCGACGGTGGCAATCTTTCTAGGGCAATTGCTCTTGACATATCTTAAGCCTTTGATAGGGTATGGCATAAAGGTTTACTTCATAAGATCGCTAGCTATGGTATAGCTGGAAAAGTCTTCTCAATTAATAAATCATTTCTTTCTGATAGGTTCATAAGAGTAGTAGTTGAGGGGCAAAAATCAGAAGCTCACAGTATTAATGCCGGTGTCCCTCAGGGATCCATCCTGGGCCCAACTCTTTTCCTGATCTACATTAATGATCTTCCAAATCATATCCTTACATCATTTGTAGACATTTATGCTGACGACACTAACATTTATGGTAGCACATCTAAGACAGTAAACGACCAAGTTCTCTCCAATTCTCTCTCCTCTGAACTTGAGCACGTAGTACAATGGGGAAAGGAGTGGCTGGTTACTTTTAATGCATCTAAAACCAAGCTTCTCTCTTTACATCATCAACATTCTAATTCACATTTGTCATCAATTGAAATGAATGGCTCTCGTCTTCAGGAGGCCTCAAGTTTTGACAAGCTTCTGGGCTTGACCATTACTCCTGATCTTAAATGGAACACGTATATCAAATCTGTTGCCAAGGCCGCTGGAAAAATGGTGGGATCTTTCTATCGATCCAGTAGATATCTCACTGCTGATGCTATTCTCTACCTATATAAGAGCCAGGTACGTCCAAGGATGGAATACTGTTGCCACATCTGGGCAGGAGCTGCTAGAAAGGACTTGTCCTGCCTTGATAGAGTTCAAAATAGACTTCGTAGCCTCGTAGGAGATGTCCTTTTCTCCTCCTTGCAACCTCTATCTCACAGAAGAGATGTTGCGAGTTTGTCTCTGATGGATCGTTATTTTCATGGAAAGTGTTCAACTGAGCTGATCTATGGTCCCCCCTCGCCAAACTTTCACAAAAAACACTCGTCTAGCTGTAAACACTATCAATAATTTCCCCCACTCTTTATCTGTGCCTAAACCTAAACGTAGATTCCATGAACAAAGCTTCTTTCTTAGAACTGCACGCCTGTGGAATTGTCTTCCGTTTTCCTGCTTTCCGGCTGACTACAATATGGTTGTGTTCAAGTCTAAAGTAAATAAGTTCTTGATGAGCCGTTCCATATAAGTTATTAAATTTACCAAATTTTCATTACTAATGATTACTATATTGACCAATTTCTACTGTACACTCTTTAACCCTTATCCTTGAGTGGCCTCTGGGCCTTAATAATGTGGTGATGCCTTTGTAAAAAAAAAAAGAAAAAAAAAAGTTAGTTCTAAGCCCGCGAATATTAGTAAATGCAAGCCTCAAGGGAGGAGGCAGGTTGGTTTTCTTTGAGTTTGGTCCTGGTTTATATATACTAGAAAAGTACCCGTCGTTGACTGGATTCAAATACAGCCTACAGAAAATGGACTCTGATTTATTAAAGTATGATAGGTTATGAAAAGGAAGGGTTGTAAGAAGATAGCTTCGTATTCGGGAGTATCAAAACCAAAGCAAAATATTATGAAAGTAAAAATAAAATCGATACACCCCATAATTTATTATACCATACCTGTTCACACCGAAACGCTTATCACAATATTCTATGGATCTATATTAAAAAATCTTGTAAAACTTTGTGACATATTTCCATTCTATGGAGGCCAGGTGCGAAAGCAGACCCCACATTTTATTATACCATCCCTATTTAAGTTAAAACATACTTATCAAAGTATTATTATGTACATCTATATTAAAAAAACACTTGTAAACGTTTTTTTTTTACTTTTTCATTTTTTATTTCCATATTTTGTGGAGCTGGTGCGAATGAACCAACGTTCTGCAGGATCAAACATACCCATACCTCTCTCTCGATAATCTTCTATCATTATATGTAATCAGTTATTCAATTATATAGGAGCCTATTCGCGACCAGACACCCACACCCACACACATATAAACACACACACATACATTCAGCTTTATATAATAGCTATGGATATATATATATATATATATATATATATATATATATATATGGATATATATATATATATGAATATATATATATATGGGTATATATATATATATATATATATATATATATATATATATATATATATGGATATATATATAGATATAGATATATATATATATATACATATGGATATATATATATGGATATATATATATGGATATATATATATGGATATATATATATATATATATATATATATATATATAGGTAGAAAAATAAGTAGGAATGAGTAATTTGACCTGCATTTTTACATCTTATTATAGTTGTACTTGTAAATATTATGCCAATATGATATTTCTCAATTATGTATATGCATCCGTACGTACAGACTGAAGAGTTGAAATGCCTAAGGGGAGAAAATGGAAGCTATAAATACCTCATAGTATACATGGCTTCTTAAAAAAAACTTGAAGAGAAGTAGAAAAAAACTTAAATATATAAGCTCCATTTGCTGAAATAGACAATGAATAGCAATGTCATTAGGAATGTATTGTGAGGTTAACGTCATATCGCTTGCAGTTCGATTTGCAGAAACGAAATACCAATGGCTTTAATGAATCGCCTTCCTCTACTTTGTGCCTTCAAATTCTTTTCGAAAAGTCAGCCATATTAGATAAATGGAAATGGATCTTAAAAGTTTTCATAATATGCAATAGAAAACCGTTAAAAGCAATAAAATGGTTTCGAAACAGGGACATAGGAGAATAGGAATAATATTAGTAATAGTAAAGGCATGTAATTTACAAAAATTAAACATCGATCATACTGATTAGAAGAGTAATACTACATCTTCTACAATTATAATATTAATAATATTAATAATATTAATAATATTAATATCGATGATAATTATAGTATATAATAATTCTAAATATAATCATAATGGTGATAATAGTATATTTAAAAATGCAACGAAAAAAGGGGGTCATCACTATCATTATTCAAAATCTCCTATATGCAATTTTAAGTTTAAAAAAAGAATATTAAACAGTTATAAAAATGTGAGAAACATTAAATGCAGAAGAGGTGCGACGAAAGATACAGGGAAAAGCGATGTCGAAAAACAGATTAAATGGGGTGAGCTTTAAAAAAATTATCCCTAGAAGCACCTGTTAAATACACAAATATATCGAATTACTTTGATTATTGTTCTTTTTCCATTGTTAGCGTAGCTCTAGATATATCTAAGGCTTTTGACAGGGTATGGCATGAGGGTCTTCTCAGGAAGATTAGATCATACGGTATCACTGGTAGAATACTTAACATAATTAAATCCTTCTTAGATAGGAGAAAACTCCAGGTTGTCCTAGACGGTCCTACATCTAAACAATATGATATAAATGAGGGAGTGCCCCAGGGATCTATCCTTGGGCCTCTACTGTTCCTGATATTCATAAATGACCTCCCCGACAAAATTGCCTCTGAGATGGGTATATATGCTGATGACACCACACGGTAGGCACGACAGGAAAGCAAATGAACATATATCTAAAGTAATGGCAGAAACACTAGAGGATGATCTCCAATCAGTAGTGGAATGGGGACAAAAATGGATGGTCACGTTCAATGCCGCCAAGACTAAACTGGTTTCATTCAATAATTACAAGAAACCTTCTCTATCACCTATAGCAATGGCCAACAACTCTTTATCTGAGAGTACGTCTTTCAAGCTCCTAGGCCTAACGTTCACAGGAAACATGAACAATTACATCGAGGGCATTGCCAAGGCCGCTGCAAGGAAGGTGGCCTCTCTCTCTACCGTGCTAGAAAACTACTAACACCCGAAAGTATCCTGTACCTCTATAAGGCAACCATTCGCCCATGTATGGAGTATTGCTGTCATATTTGGGCTGGTGCATCGGCTACTAGTCTCTCGCTCCTTGACAGCGTTCAAAAGAGAGTCGCAAATCTGATAGGCCCTAAACTGGCATCTAATGCTCTGATGAACTGCAAGCACTTGTGCCCCCACGACGTGAACACCACCGACAGACCCGACAAGCTGCAAAATCCCACCCCCACACTGTAGAGATCCCTAGATGTAAAATATCTTTCTACTCCGGTAGTTTCTTCCCCAGAACCGCTAGACTTTGGAATTCCATTCCAGGTCCCTTCTTCCCCAACAGTACTGACATGCAGAAGATCAAGTGCAACGTGAACCAACATCTTGCTGCCCAAATCCCTACATAGTACCCCAGTAGTTGTTTCCTCTGATAGTAGACCCCTACACCAAAGTGGCCATGTGCCTTGTTTGGGGTGAAAATGTAATTTAAAAAAATATATGAAGATATCGATAAAACCGGACGAATATTCTATTTATTTTACCATATTAACGATGCCTGCGTAATCAAACATGCAGTAGAACATGACTAAAATTCATAGAAAGATTTATCAGAATAAGCATAAATATATGCCCTTTTAATTACAGTCATATATAATTTATTTCCAAAAACAAAATATATTCACATGGTCTGATCAGCTATCAAGGACATATTGTAATCATTTGTGTGTTGCGAGTGAGGTGATTAAAGCCTAGCAACACAAATACTGTTCATTTTTTGTTTGTTTTGAATACGCTAGCGAATATGGCGACTTGTAATCAGGTGACTGAGATTACATCTTATTGGATTCAGAACAAGATTTATAGCGGAAACCTAACAAAATATAAACATCAAAAGACAAAGAAAAAACGTTTAGAGATAAATAGCGAAAAGAAACTAAGACATGACTGAAAATAAGCAAAACGTATATCTTAATTATTGAAAATGATACAACACATAACAGCTTTGAACGCGGAGAGAAGAATAAAACTGATATGTTTTTCATAATTTTTAAACAGTACACACCCAATCAAAATAGAGATATCTACGGTAAATTACGACACTATGCACTCAGCTCCTCACTATTTTTAACTCTTACTCTTTTGCTATCGAAACACACACGCATACATAGAAACACATACACACATACACACACATATATATATATATATTTATATATACTATGAAAAGATAACATGCGAGCTAAATGTATCAAGATAAAATATGCTATTTGTTTCGTTTTTTGCTTTTTGTGATTTTATTGAAGTAAATAAATATTATACGATGGTAGTTCTGAACGTAAAGTCTTCTATTTTGAATACAAAAAGTGCTAAAGTTACGAAGGCCGAAGGCGTTTTATATATCGCCATGTAAAAAAACAAGCTTGGGAAACTGACACGGTCTATCCTTCTTTCGAGGGCATATCTTAAGTCGTAGTAGGCAATCCATCTAGTGATGGCGTCACGATAAAAAAACAACACCATTGATAGCCCTAGGAAACCATCAAGTATTCAGCTAAGGACGAGATTTGAATTACACTACAAACTCGTGTAGTGAGTTCAATCTCGGCTGTGGCCACTTGTTACGTTTATATAGGAACGTAATTACGTTATACCTGACAAAAATATTGTTAATAATAATAATAATAATAATAATAATAATAATAATAATAATAATAATTACAAAATGATATTAATAAACAACTCAATAAAATGAAATGCATAACAATTTAATTAATCAAATGAATAATGTATGTTAATATTTATATATAATTAAGAAAATAAGATCGACACATTTATAAATACACACAGCATAATATCAATTTTAATAGGTGCCACACTAAATGCAATTATAGATTCCAAGCTCATTTTCTTCCGGAATTTAAATACTCATTGATGATTCGCTAAAATAAAAAAAAAAGAAAATGAAAAATAGCTTCAATAATAAATCAACAAGTCGATAAAGATAGAATTAAAAAAAAATGTCTATATTAATAGCGATGATATTAATTAAGACTTTACGCATTAAACTCACTGCTTTACAAGTTGTTAGATAAGCCTCTTAACGCGTTGCCATGACAAGGTTCTCACTATAAACAATGAGTAGCGTTTTAAAATAAAGTTTATTTTTAATAGGATATTAATGAACCCATATAAATATAAAATTAAGAAGACAAGATAAGCAAATTTTATGAACGCACACAACCTAACACAGAAAATTAATAGGTTTAACATTAAAACTGTCTCCAGTACGGAACAACAACGTTACTTATGTTATATATTTAAATAATAATAATAATAATAATAATAATAATAATAATAACAACAATAATAACAATAATAATAATAATAATGATTATTATGATCCCTAATAAATAAAAGTAAAAAAAAAAAAAAATCAACAAATTTAAAAAAATAGTTAATTAAATTAAACAAATGAATAAATAAGTAATATAGATATAGAAACCCATGCATAAACTCTTTTCGAATTTACAGTTGTCCAGTTTCCACATCTATGTCCTCCTCATGATATTTCGATGTTTTTCCTTTTTAGGACCCTTTTTTGGTCCCATATCTTTTGAAAAAGGGATATCTAAAAATATTAATATCTTGACTATCCCAGATACATCAAACAGTATTTTTATTATTTTATCTTGAAAAATAAATGGATGAACATGAAGTTAAATAAAATATAAAAACAAATAAACATTTTCCTTTCTCCATCTTTGTTCGTACGTCACGCCAAAGCAACGCCCCCGGTTCCCTGCATTGCTATAACCTTCTTTTAACCTTTCTTTATTTATATAATACCAATACCTCGTCAAACTAACTTCTCTCTCTCTCTTTCTCTCTCTCTTTATATATATATATATATATATATAAATATATATATACATATATATATATATATATATATATATATATATATATATATATGCAAAGAAAAAGTATTATAGAAAGACTTTTGCGTCTATCCATTGTCGCAATTTTCTATTTCTTGTCGATTACCTGCAAAGTATTTAGTATACATCTTTATTTAGATTATTTGTGTTAGCATATTTCTGCTTCATTTCTTTTTATTTTGGTCGCATTTGCTCCAAACTACTCACCCACCTAGAACTGTCTTCCAACATTTCTGTTTCAAGTATATAATCTTATTCATTTTACTTATTCTTTTTCTTGTTGTTTCACATTTTCTTTTAGCAAGTCTCCAAACTTCCCACAGGTAATCCATCAGTATATCTTCTTTAGCGATAGATTCTTTGTTATAGTACTTTTGATATGTGTTTTGTAAGTTTGTTTGTGTGGTTTTTTTTGTGTGTGGGGGGAGCAAACTTAGTTTTGAATGATGAATGGCTAACATGTTTCAAACGGACTCTCCAGAAAAAATAAAACTATAAACGATGCGTCTGCTTTCGTCTGCTTTAAGCCAATGTTTAAGTTGTTCCTTTCTTTTTTAAATGGACAAAATTCCATACGTTAACGTATTCTTTTTCGTTTTTTTTTCCTTATTATGTTGATATATAGTTTCTAGTCACAACATTGTTTTGCTTTTTCGCGTTTAGTTTCTTAATGCGTAATTCGATAGGTATTTATTTAAACCGCATGTAAAGTTTGAAGTGTGCCAATGTCTTTTCAGAATTTATTATAGATTATCGAATGACTTCTTTAATTGTGCCTTTTTATAGTTGACATTCAACTTTTAAAACTTGGTAGTGAAATAATAATTTGTTATTATTTGTTATGTTTGTTTACATAATACACTTGTTTGATAAAGTTTATCATATAACACGTGTCTCTCAAACGAAATTTTGATTAGATTGGTAATATTTCATAATATAATTTTTTTTAGTATTGTATATCTGTTTCATTAAAGAAGATATAACGACGTAAAACAAATGATATTGTGCTTATATTGGCATCTTTCATAAATAAATTATGATAGAAATTACACGTGCAAAAATCCCCTATCTTGATCGAGTCAAAATTTATGTCAGCAAACAGTAGAAAAACAGAATTAATTCATACCGTCGGTTTCTCACGACTAAACATATGTATATTTTATTTCTTCTTCTTCTTCTTCTTTTATTATTATTATTATCATCTGTATTATTAATATTAGCATGCATGTAAATTTCGTTATTATTATTATTATTATTATTATTATTATTATTATTGTCATAGTAATATAATTACCATTATTGTTATACTCATTGTGGTTATTATTGTTATTATCGTTTATAATTTTGAGTTATTAATTTTAATCTAACGAATATTGTTTTGCTTATTATTGTTATGGTTCTATAGCATAAAATTATTTTTAAAAAAGTATATTCAATTAATTTCTGTTCATTATAAAATATTTCTGATCTTAGTAATAACTACTTCTAATCTGACTTTTTCACGAAACACTAATACGAATTTTGGAAAAAAATAGATTTTTTTTGTATCCAAATTTAAATTAATTCGTGAATTATATTTGGTTGCTTAAGAAACGTTGATTATGAGATATTTTTAATAGTTGTTTATTTTCATTTTACTAATCTCTTGATTATTCCTTCTGCTAAAACGTTACTTATTTCATGGCGCATATGATTCGTCTCGGATTATTTCGTATTTCCATTATTTTATTATTTTCCAATTGAGCAGTCAACCTGCACCTTTCGGGAAAAGCATCAATTTACGTATGAATGTAGCAGAGTGGTCTATGTCGTATTCGTTAAATTTATACAAATAAGAGAATTATTCGAAAATATAACTGCCTGAATGACAGTTGAACTACACTTGATTGGTCTGTAAAGGCATAAATGAAAAAAGAAATTCTTTAAATTATTACATTTTTGCAGGAAAAGTAGAAATACCACAAAATGAGAAATGTATTTTAGCAATCCATGTTTAGATAAAGCTTATATTTTTCAGAATAGCACCCAAAATATTTTTGGACAGAACAACTAATAACACGCATATTATTAAGATTTATATTTAAATAGTGCCCATTGAATTTTAAGTATAGAACTGACCCAATTATATAAATAATAAATACTGATAAATACGCAGAAAGTAATATTGTGCTCCATAGTTCAATGCAAATCATAATATCACATTGTAATCTTCAATTAAGTTTCCCTGTCTTGCATCTCTTCGCAGACAACATTTTTTTACCTTGTTTATACGGATTTTTTCTTTTCAAAGAACATCTCGCCTACATCTTTCTTCTGTAAAGAACCGCTGCACGTTAGAATTACTATGCATTTTTATGACGCTTTTACACCAATGATTATATATGATCATAATAATGATATTCGAAAATTCGGCTAAATTAAAGGTTGATCACTCTTATATGTTTGTTCATTGTTGCCAGATTGAATTTTTTCCAGCCGGATTTGGCGCATGTGAACACGTTTGGCGTATAAAAATTTATCAGACCTTTTAAAAGCGTAATGTACATTATAACTAAGGAAAGCACATATATATATATAATTATATTGGTAAGACACCTCAATTTTACAGGTGCAACTATATTGCATTCTTGCAGGATATATCAATTCTACTAGTCATTTTAGAAGGACTTAAACTTCAAGTAATCTATTTGTAATACCATTACTGCAAAATAACATTATTCTAATTATTTAGTAAACACTGTTTGGAACTTGCTTCCTAGAAATAATTTAATGCTTTTAATCCAAAAATTATTTAATTGTCTCTCATTTCTTCTGCAATTATCCTCATTATCTCAATATCGTATCACTAATATAAGACTCAAATCTGGCAGTTGTGCAGCGTACAGAGACAAGTAATAAATGAACGCATAATGTTTATTTGTATACATTTGTTTAAAACATACAAATTGCACTTTTTAAAATTATGTCGATAAATGTACATACACAGACCGCCGATAAGTTAAGATTTCTAGTTACAATAAAGTCACGGAATCTTGTAAAAAATTACAAGACACTAATGTATTAATATATATCCAAAACAGATACTAATGTATTAATATATATCCAAAACAGATACTAATGTATTAATATATATCCAAAACAGATACTAATGTATTAATATATATCCAAAACAGATACTAATGTATTAATATATATCCAAAACAGATACTAATGTATTAATATATATCCAAAAACAGGGAGAAAGAAAAGAGAGGTTTGGATTTTTCTAGAACAGACAATACTGTTTGTACTCTGTAAGTGTACGTCGCATAAGTAAATCATAATTTCCGATTGCGTAGATAAAAAAATAGGGATAGCGTCCAAGATTAACGAACGCAGGTGGGCTTTCATGATGTGATTAATGTCAGACCTGTGTTGCTTCACATTGCATATTGAATGACAGATATGCGATGAGAGGTAGAAAGTACGCTATGAAAAAGTAATGCGTTTCCATTGTCAAAGAAAAGGCCAACGTAAGACACAATCATCTGAAGGTAAAAGCGTAATTTACTGGCTGGATCATGCAGAATTTGTCAAATAAATAAAAAATAAAATGACGTTGCTTAAAAATATGGTAAAACAACTGTAATTTTGACTCAGATTTGAGTACTAACAAGTTTTTAGAGATTCTCAGTAAAAACAGGCTAAGAAAAGATAAATATGTGCCACTTACACTCTAAAATTACAGAGCTTTACAAGTCGAAGTGCAAGCGATAACCTTTGCCCCAAACTAGAAATATTAATCTGTTAACCAAAGTAATAGTTGTTTTTGAAAACTCTAATTGCTCTAATATATATATATATATATATATATATATATATATATATATATATATATATATATATATATAGTATGTTTCTGTGTGTGTAGATGTATGCATATCGATATACATATTTTTTTCAAATCTTAAATTAGAATAAAGATTATTTCTCTAGTCTATCATGCCATGATGTCCCGTTTGTTTCCTTTCCAATATACGTTTTTCTTTTTGACATGGTGTTTTTTTTAGCGTCACTGGCCAAAGTTTTCAAGTGGCTTACAGTCCAAGATTGCCATATTTAGCCTTTCTTCTCCTACTTTGCTTCTACTTTTCTTACGGAGGTAACTGTTTTGTTAGCAATTCTGCTTATTAGTGACGTAGATTGCTAAACAATATGACACTTGGTGCTTGTATCACTTAGTGAAACATTCTTATGGAATATTGAGATAACCTGCCTCACTATATATATATATATATATATATATATATATATATATATATATATATATATATATATATATGTTTATTGAAGAACATAATTGTATCCAGAATAATGTCACTAAAAAAATTTGGTAAAGGAAAATTAACCGTATGTTTCTTTAATAATGTAAAGATAATGAAAAAAAGTACTTTGTTCCAAAATTATCACTTTTTATGATTATGTCTTTTTCTTTACTGTTGTTGGTGTGATTATATCCTCTTTAGTGTTTTTTTTTTCAAAATTGGTGGCTAGTAAAATAGTTTTCGGTGCAATCTTGTAAACCCGATTTCTGATCAGAGCATCGAACAGTACTTTAACTGAATTAAAATATGTATAAATAAAAACACGTGGATCAGACAGCAAACGAGAATAAATATCAACCCCGCTTCCATACGAACTAAAAAAATTGATGTGAATGTCACCGTTCGAAATGTATAAATAACAGTTAGAGATATTGGACCCGGCAATAATGTAAAATACACAGATATAACAACAAAACAGGGTGTAAAGGTTATCTCGATAGGCAACTGTGCCTTAATTGACAGTGCTACACCTGGGATACAAAAGTAAACCAGAAAGGAATTCATTTTCTATAAATGAAAAAGTAGTGATGATGATAGTGATGCGGATGGTGATTATGATAGTGATGCGGATGGTGATTATGATGTGTGTTTCGGTAACATTTCTTTGGGTGAAATTATGTTAACACGAAATAAGTATTTAATCAGAAAGAAACTTATATACCAAGTTTGAAAACAGGAAATCTAACGTTGATAATACATTTTTCATGATTTACTCTTATTAAGTTCGGTTTTCCAACCGGCCATAAAAGAGGTAAATGTCTGTACATTTTATTTGATTATTTTTAGTTATAAAAGCTAAATTTATATAATTAGAACAGATTAACCACAATGATATGATGATTAACGGCGATTAAAATAATTGTTCTGATAGATTTCCGTAAAACAATACTGGTTAGCAAAAAAAAAGAAGAGTGTTTTTGTAAGTATAAATATACATGATAAACACATAGAATCGATATGTAAACTTATGAATATATAATTCTATTAGTTCATTCTATTAAACGATATATCATCACGGGGTTTGTATCCAGTAAGAAAATATAAACAAAAGCAGTGATGTAATTCAGCTCATATCAGTAACAAGTTCTAAGCCACAGGAAAGCTTTTATGCTCTCCTGAATATCGACCTAAAAAGAGAATAAGCGATTGATTTTTCGTTCGTATTAATCAACTTACTACATTAAGCCAACTGAATACTGCAGAGTGTATTAGTATCACTATCTGGGGATTAAGCGAATATGCTGACAAATAGAAAGAACGCATATATATATATATATATATATATATATATATATATATATATATATATATATATATATATATATATATATATATATTGGGATGGAAATGGCATTATCGTTCGACATTTCCTGAAATATGTATAAGCCATTATCCTTGACATTTGAATAGTTACGTTAACTAAGGAACAACCCAACCTCTACAGACCATAGAGAAAAGCTACCATACTTTTCGGATCCAAGTTGTCAAAGTTGTCATTTTTACTTTGAAAAAACATTGCATACTTCCATATTTTTTCATTTATTCCTTGGTATTTATTAAACGTGAAGATTATTTCCCTTGTCATAATAGTTCAATTTCTGTTAACACACACACACATACACATACACATACATATATATATATATATATATATATATATATATATATATATATATATATAAGAAAGTGGGTCAATGTAGTTGAAATGTAACGACAGAGTACAAATGTTGCGTTACATAATATTGATTGGGATTCCGGATACGAAGCTTTTTCACAAAAGGGTCAAAATGAAGAGAAAAAAAAGATAGAAAAAATAAACACGAAAAAGGGATTAGCAAAAGAGGGACGAAAAAACAATCCAAACCGAAAAAAGGTAACAAAAAAAACTGGTGATTACACTAGTTCGCTTCTGTTCTTCTTGTTTGCTCACTTTCGAATATTCTCCGGTGCTGTCAGCCATATTTACTTGTTGTCTAAGGATGTTTTGGGGGGCCATAGTATAGTTTACCGTCAATGTTGACATAGGAAATCATTTGATTTGTGTAAGAGCGGGATTTAGAATAAACTATTTTTATTTAATATATTTTATAAGTTGTAATTTTAAAGGATTAAGTGGCATCTTAAGTTTATTTTTTATGCATTGATGAAGTTGTAAATTTGGAAAAAACTTTGCTAGAGATGCTACAAGTCTTAAGTATAGGTTTAACCTATTATAACATAAGAATAAGTAAATATAATGTATAATGTGTTTAGTAGTTACAACAAAATAAAAATAAATCTGACATTATTTCTATAAAAATAGTAATTTTATTCTAAGCTTTTAGGTCGTATATAATAAAATATTTCCCTTGGCATTCTGAAAAAATAATATAACATGCAAAAAATACATAATTACATTTTTTTATTAGAAACTGGAAAATAGACAAACTATTCATGAAGGGATAGTGCTGAGCGACATACATAATATTGTTTATTTAACTTTTTGTACTTTTTGTTATCGTTATTTTGTTAATTAGATTTAGATAAATACTGAAGCTTGAACATAAAAAGAAAACGGGATTGCTCCACGGTCAACACACTTGCGTTGACGTTGAACCTGGTCTTGAAACTCCTGATGAGAAATGGTAGAAGGCGACTGCAAACAAAAATTAAAAATATTAAACTGTTATAAACCTAGTGCTGTATTACTGAACTATAAGAAATAGAGCATGTAGATTTTGACGGATTTTTTCTGTAGACGGTTCGAATGTTGTCCACAAAATTCGGACAATGAATCAAATTCACTGGATATGGAACGTACCCTTGCAATCAAAAGTTTGTAACTTGACATTTCATATGACGGTTTACGAAGAAAAAGCTTAGAAAATAGCGGAAATAGAATAATTAAGTGTTAGATAGCAGATATGCCGATACGTAATCATACAGTAAAACTGTACTGCATGACCTAGGGAAATACAATATTTGTTGATAATGTTGATATCTAAATAAGCCACATGCACGAAGACAATCTCTGACCCGTTAGGTTAGGTGTAAACCGTAATTGTTTCCAATAATCTCGTCAAAAGTGACTGAGCAACTAAGAGATAAAAATAACCCGAAATTGTCTTGAAAAACCTCGGTAAACGGGGTCTGAGCGTTAAGAGAAAATCAGCAAGGAAAGAAACAAGTTGAAGGTGTTAAAACGAGACTGAAAAAAAAAACCGCAGACTATGACCGCCGTCTCATTTCGG
>NW_027633128.1:0-12500 GCF_053919585.1 Euprymna scolopes
AAGGGGAAATGAAATGTATGTTTAAGCTTCATCACCTATTAGTAGCTGAAGATGACGTCAGGACTTTATCACCAATGGTAACCTTCAAATAGTAATTTGTTTTTTCTTGTGAAAATATAATCAGTGCAATAAATTTTATGAATTTGAAATTTAAAAAAACGGTTTTTATTTATTTACTGTAGATCTTTTGTGGTTTATTACCAAATAAAATCAATGTTTCAGCACGTATATGTATATAATCGAAATATATATAAAACAAATCCTTCAAACTAACCTAAATATAAGACCGGTATCATCTTAGCAGATTCGAAAACTTATACTATGTAGGTACTTAATATGCAAGTCTTTATTATATAAGAAATATGTTACAAATTTACTATTTCATAAACAAAGTTTTTCTTTGCCAAACTATAAAATCAGTGTATTTGCAGTTTTTTGTAACTGGATTTTAAATATATTGTAAACTTAAGAAAAATTATTTATTTATTTTTTATTTGTATTTTATTTAAATCTGTTTTAAAAGTTATTAAAATAAATTGCTTCAAGGTTTGTTTGTTTTTTTTTTATCAAGAAGACAAAAACAAATTACTATTTAGTGGTCTAAATAAGCCTGGATACTTTTTTCAGGTTATCATCAGCATCAGTGCTGATGTCACATTAACGGATTTTCAGCATTGTTTTTTATATTTATTTAATTTTTTTATTTCTTAAGATTTGCTTAATTTTTTATGGAGAGTGTTTGTTCTACCAGTGGAGATTGTGAAAAACAAACATGGCCACATATTCTTTGGTTTCTTCAGATTACTGTTCTCATTTTGAGTTTTATTTGCATAAAGTTTCTGTTAATCTAACTTCCAACCTTCTTCACATGTATCTTGTCAAGTTCAGAAATCTTTCTGCCAAACTAGGGAATCTACACCATGTTCTCATCCCATCAGCAATGACTGGGTAGAAGTCCTAAGTAATTCATAATTTTATTGTGAGTGTTGCCTGCACTATGAATTGAACCCTTCAACCTCTAGTAGAGTGTAACTTTATAACTTAATTTTGCTAAGTAGTTTATCCACTAAGCCAGAACTCTCTCCAATCATGGCTGACAGAATGAGAGCATATTACTCTCACGGATTAAATTCCAAACCTATTTTCTTTCTAGATGTACAATCTTACTATTAGGTTGGTACAAAAATAATGCCGTTTTTTGACATTCAACTATATAAAAAAAAACGATATTATTTTTGCACCAATCTAATACTTATCCTTATAGAGTATTTTTTAATATTAGATATCCCTTTATGATGGAATGAGAGCATGTTATTCTTGTGGATTAAATAAAGGGTTCCATTTAAAATTCCATGCAGATTCTCGAGTTTGGCAAGATGCACTTGAAGAAGGTCAGAGATTTCATCATCTGAAATGTTGTGAAAATAACATTGTAGATGAGAACAATAGTCCAAAGAATCCAAATAATATGAATAATTAATTCTCATCTCAAAAATTGAGAAACGTAAACATTGCAACGTATTTTGACTTTTCATTAAATGCTTATTCGAAACGGAGTTTCTATTAATTTAATTTAGTCGATTCAAGAGGAATTCCTCCTTTGCAATTCTCGTGTTAATGAAGAATTCTTCAAAGTGTTGATTAGGACGGTGACTTTGTCAACAGCGTTTTGCTTCCAAAGTCACTTGATCAAAAGATGACAAAATGATTGTAATTGGGGTTTTTTTTTTACATTCTAACAATTTTTATGCATTTTTTTTTCTGTTTTTAATGTAAAACAAGTAACAATAAAAGAATTAAACTAAATTCGCTTTCCATCTTGAATATTTTGAGCAAAGAATTCCAGATTTTTATGTCGGAAGAGTTCAACATTCACCCATGAAAAGAATATTTTTTAAAGGTTTCTGTAATAGAAAATTTAATTTGCATTTGCAGGGGTAGGCGTTCAAAATTAATGAGATTTTTTATGATTGTTTTAGTTTTGTTTTTTGTTTTTTGTTTTTCATGAAAATAGAAAGGACTTTGACCTTTGTTGCTGGAAAAGATTGGCAGGAAAAAGATTAACTGTATTAAATATAGGCTTTTAAGAGGTGCCACCAGATTCCAGATATCATCAAAATTCAACACAAAGCCTATGAAAAGAAAATTTGGTACAAGTCTACAATTGAACCTAAATAATAATAAAAAATGCAGAAATTTTTTTATGATGTACATTTCCTTTACAGAACGAATTAATCAAGTAGTTTTTTTTATGAGTAAGCAAATAGTGACTGTTTTGCGTCGTTATCTTGATAAAATGAAGGCACATAACTCTACAATAATTCGAACTTGCAAGATCAGTCTTGTAATGCTAACAGTTGTCTGGTAATAAAACTTCTCAAATGTATTTGTGATGTTTTGGTCAAAATCAAACTGTACCTTCTTTAATCAGATTTTTTCAGTTTCTATTGAATTCTAATTCTTAAATGTATAGACGGTCTATTATATAGACCGTCTATTGTTTACAGTTTCTTCGTCATCCATCATCTTCCACTCATCGTCATGTACAAGCATTCGTTTGTCCAAGTAATTGTCTCTCCACTCTCTGTAAACATATTGTCAATACTTCTATGTCATGGTTTTGTGTCAGCACTACAACACAAGTTATACGTCTATAAGATTTAGTCTGCTGCTACCGACAACTTAACATCTGCATAATTTGGTACAACTATTTATACACATGCAGTATATAATATACACGTAATGTATACAGACCCCACTACGTAACACAAACGCTACTTGAAGATAGGGGTTAGTGAGATTTTCAATTCATTGATGAACTTCTACTACGAAGCACTTAGAGATATGATTAGTTCACTGAGTATGACAACAGACATTTGTTTGCATTGGGCATTAAAACGACTGTTATAGTTCGTAGGTAATTATTACCAAAGGAACGGGTTCACCAGAATATCTTAGAAAAAATTGTTCATGGAAGTTATGTATCTCCTTTCAACAATGGAATGATGTAACAGAAAAGTCGGAAAGTGGAATTTGAAAAGTCAGCACCCCTAGAGGAAGAGTACTCTAGCCTGAAAAATGCCTGGGCAGCTCCGTCAGCATTCCTGATGGAGCGTCTTGGGCGGTTACCAATAAATTGACTTCTTCTCAAAGAAAGAAGATGAAGACTGGGAAGATGAATCTCTTACAGGAGGAGAGACGTACCATAGTTAACAGGGAACAAGCTATCTCAACAATCATGTTGTAGTCTGCCGGGAAGCATTACCAAAGTAATGTGTTCCACAGGTGGGCAACTGTTTTGATTTTAGATACAAAAAGGAAATAAGAAGAGCTTTTTGCAGTGTTGGTAGCAAGTTGAGTTCTTGTTGTGGATGTTTATTGTGGGATTGAGGTTGGGGGTGCAGAGAATTTGAATTCTTTCCCTTACTTTATTATTTACGTCTTCTGTTTCATTTCGTCGCGAATCCACAAACGCTATATGAAATGGCGAACAAAACCTGTTTTGCGCTGCCTGTCTGTTTATAAAAATGTCTGTCTTATACTATGAAACTGTTCATGTGGCAATTTCCCACATTTATCAAGGCCAAAAGCCACTCGAGGATAAAGGGTTGGTAAGCTTTCCAATTCAATGATGGAACAGTATCATGAAAGAATTGAGAACTATAATTAATTTACCAGACGACATGAGTGATATTTGTTTACATTAAACTTTAAAACGACCATGCTGTAGACCGTAGAAACATTACTGCAGTAGTGTGTTTTAAAGGTGTAAGACTTGTGGAAATAAACTTTGTACATGGAAGTAACATTTGATTGTAGATACACGAAGGAAAAGGAGTTCTTTGTAGCATTGGTAATAACGAGAGTTCTTGTTTTTGTGGGGAAATGGTAGGACAGTGCTTGACTCTCAGTTGCTTGACTCTCAGTCGAGCATCTACTATAAAATTATTGGTAGAGTAGAGAAAGACTAGCTGTGTTTATTCTGTGAGAAAAGGGTTGCAAACAAGAGAATAGATTGTAGCAGACGAAATTGCATAAACATAAGCAGGAGTAAATTCTCGCGGCTGGCGATTTTGAATGTACTTCCTTCCTGACTGTCCAACCAAAAGCCAGTTTTGTCACGTGATTGAGTTTATAAACGATTAAGCCGGCAACACACACCCTCTCTCTTTCTCTCAAGATCTTGAACTGACAATAATTCCTCATGGAACGGATGTGTCGACCCCAACTTTTCTCTTGAGAATCAACAGAACTCACTCAGCCTTCGAGCTCAGTGTTCGACTAAGACGTGAATACAAACAAACCAATGTGGCTATCTCCACACATGGACCTCAATGCGATACACACGCAAACTCTCTTTTTCATACTACAGTACTGTCTCTAATCATTCGTGGCGCACGTTTCCACTACTACTTCAGACACATGAACCATTCTCTTTCAACGTCGCTATATAGGAACACTTTCCACGACTAACCCGTTTCCTTTTTCTTACTAACGAAGGTAACCAATAAAGCTGTTTTAAATGTTAGAATGAGATTTCGTCGGCTTTTTATTCTACATTTTGGCGATTCCCGACGTGATGGTGAACATGCAACGTTCGTCGACACCTTATTCAACAAGATCATCTCCCACTTAGCTGCGAATGGACTTCGGCATTTCTTGATTACATGTGTCATTTCCGTTCTTTTGTCTAAAATTTCAAAGCTCATATTTTCTTTTCTTTTCTTCCATCGACGATCATTTACAGAAGTTAATGATTGCCTTCAAAGTTATTGCATGTCATATTAATGAGTACAAGTGTCTTGTCGCCGAACGCTAGTGACATTCTGTCCGGACAAAAGACTTTTTTTTGATGACGTACAATAATCAATGCAGACCTGCCGAACTAAGTCACGAGCAGGTTTCTCCCATAAAATGTCCTTGTTATACAATTCCAATTAGCTGCCTGCATACGAACCTCATTTTTATTTTTGCACATTTTAAAAAAGTAAAATCCATGCGATAAATCGATTTTAAAAAAGTAAAATCCATGCGATAAATCGATTTTAAAAAAGTAAAATCCATGCGATAAATCGATTTTAAAAAAGTAAAATCCATGCGATAAATCGATTTTAAAAAAGTAAAATCCATGCGATAAATCGATTTTAAAAAAGTAAAATCCATGCGATAAATCGATTTTAAAAAAGTAAAATCCATGCGATAAATCGATTTTAAAAAAGTAAAATCCATGCGATAAATCGATTTTAAAAAAGTAAAATCCATGCGATAAATCGATTTTAAAAAAGTAAAATCCATGCGATAAATCGATTTTAAAAAAGTAAAATCCATGCGATAAATCGATTTTAAAAAAGTAAAATCCATGCGATAAATCGATTTTAAAAAAGTAAAATCCATGCGATAAATCGATTTTAAAAAAGTAAAATCCATGCGATAAATCGATTTTAAAAAAGTAAAATCCATGCGATAAATCGATTTTAAAAAAGTAAAATCCATGCGATAAATCGATTTTAAAAAAGTAAAATCCATGCGATAAATCGATTTTAAAAAAGTAAAATCCATGCGATAAATCGATTTTAAAAAAGTAAAATCCATGCGATAAATCGATTTTAAAAAAGTAAAATCCATGCGATAAATCGATTTTAAAAAAGTAAAATCCATGCGATAAATCGATTTTAAAAAAGTAAAATCCATGCGATAAATCGATTTTAAAAAAGTAAAATCCATGCGATAAATCGATTTTAAAAAAGTAAAATCCATGCGATAAATCGATTTTAAAAAAGTAAAATCCATGCGATAAATCGATTTTAAAAAAGTAAAATCCATGCGATAAATCGATTTTAAAAAAGTAAAATCCATGCGATAAATCGATTAAGCGAAAAACAGAAACTCCTCAAGATTTGTACAATTGTATTTTGTGTTGCATATTTTTTGCGCATCAGTTTTTATTTAAAATTAGCGGAAAATGGGGGAGTCGTGGCTTGCTGAGTTTTAAATTAAGCTTAACCCTTTTTGATCGGTTTTAACTAATTCGTTCAGTCGTAAATAAATGGATATAACGGCATAAATAAAGTGTGAATTGATTCAAACACGCCTTGTACGTATTAGTTCAGTATCAGAGTAGATGCCAGATAACTCCAAATCGCAACTGTCCATTGCTTACATTCAGTTATGCCGTTAGAAAGTTGAGGATTTCGTTGCTGTCACTCACATGCCTTTTTTAAAAGCACTTTGGATTATAATCAAGGTAAGTTTATGAAATGGGAAAATTCTTAGTGGTAGTTTAACTATCGAACTTCATAATGAAAGATGGTGAAAAAGTCTAAAAATCATAGTATCGTTACCCTTTAAACTAACTAACATTAACAAATAGTTTTTAATCATCTACATCATAATTCAGGTCATAAAGTGTTAAATATATTTTAATTCATGCAAATTTATTATTTATTATTTAGATTTATTATTTATTATTTAGATCTATTATTTACTAGCGAGGGGTACCCGGCGTTGCCCGGGTGTTTGTAGGGGTGTGTGATGTTAAATAAAAAAGAAACCGGGGGTGGGTAGGATCGAAGCCGAACCCCTGAGGCGAAGTTTGAAAATAAAATCGGCCAGCCAGAAGTGAAAGATGTTTGAAAGTCGTCGAGCGTTACGACGACGACGACGATGTCAGCATTGTTATAAGCGAAGTAAGAAAAGAAAACAACATTTTAATTAAGCGGGGGTGGGTGTTAAACACAAAAAAAAATAACGTAAGGCAAACGAACGATTAAAACAGAAAACGAACGAACGTTACGTAAAAAACCTTTATGCCATACTCTATCAAAGGCCTTTGATATGTCAAGAGCAATTGCCGTAGACAAGTAGCCTCCATCGAGAGATTTGCTAATCCTATGAGATATAACTGTAAGCACATCTGCTGTAGGTCTAGCAGAACAGAAACCATATTGCGTGTTACTAAGAAGGTTATTTTTGCTGAGATGGTTGATTACTTCTCTATTTAACACAGATTCTAGCAACTTACTCATGACGCACAGGAGACTTATTGGCCTGTACTGAGAGGGGGATGAGCGATCACCTGAATTCTTAAATACAGGGCATACTGATGAGATTTTCCAGGGTGATAGGAAGCAATTCTCCTTAAGACAACGTTTAAACAGTTTTGTAAGTATGGGCGCTAGTTCTGGTTGAAGTTTTTTTAGTACTATAATTGGAATCCCGTCAGGGCCGGTTGGTTTACAGGAATCAAGATTTTTGATTAGCTTGGCCACATCACGTACAAATATTTGTATATCACATAGCGTGTTATCTTATGCAGGAGGAAATATTGGGGGTTGGCGGTCTTGGTCGCAAAGGGTAGAATTAGCTGCAAAGTTCTTGGCAAAAAATTTGGCTTTGTCTGATGCTGACGAGATTACCTCAGGTCCATTGAGGATAGTTGGGATAGAGCACACGCTTCTGTTCAGGATTCTGTTTGCTATTTGCTAAAATTGGTGGGAACCAAGCCGCTGCTCAGCTACTTTTGACTGAGCATACAAGTATTTTGTGTTCTTTATTACAGAGGTCGCTGGCAGTCCTGAGAGCAGCTTTAATCTCCATACATCTATTATGTTGGAAGCAATGGAAAAGGTGATTTCTGTGCGCAATGGCAGCAGCACATTCTGAAGAGAACCACAGTTGGCTATTAGTTTTTTTCTGGAACTTTTTCGAGGGTATGAAACGGTCTATACCTACAATTAACCATTCATTAGTTTAAAAAATTTTGTCCCTTAGTTTGGGACGCTACTGTAGATTATATTATATTGTGAAATTAGTCATTGTGGGGAGGCATGTGAAGCTTCCTCCCGGTTCACCGTGATGGGTGCCCAACTAGAGCAGACAGTCAATCGATTGGATTGAAAAATGAGCGATTCAGTAATTATGATGACAATAAAAATCTGGGAATGGCAACATTCGTTAATCATTCAATCTCGGGTAACATCGGGTATCCCTGCTAGTATATATATATATATATATATATATATATATATATATATATATATATATAGTACTGATTTAAAAAAAAAAATGATTTGGGTGTCATTTTCTAGGATCGAAACCAAAACAATTAGCGCTTCAGCCGTGGTCACTACCGTTTGAGCTAACCCAACAGATAGATAAGAAAGATTTAAAATTAAAAGTTTTCCGCATTGCCCTCGGCTTTTATAAACTTTCATATATTTCTTTACCAGCAATGCTTCAAGCAAACTATCATTTACTCTTAATTAGCATATGTGGGGCCCAGCTGATATAAATGGAAGAACTAAAATAGAAGATTAGGAGCAGAGGCGAAGCAGCGGTGCTAATGCTGGAAATCTGTTGAGTTGTTTTCGAAATACATTTTGTTAATTTCTAATGGTTAAAACACAAGACAGCCAGACCTTAACTCTCCACACGTTCAAATATCGCCGCATTTTATTTTTCCACAATTTTCGATCTGTTTTATCCTTATTTACTGGATTTCCTTGCGATAAATCAGATTTATGACAACAATAAACAAGTCAGTTTCTGTCATGGCAATCTTTTAAGAATTAAATCCCAATTAAAATTAATGCTTCTCATTCTCCGTTATCGCGATTATCGGTAACTTTGCATTTTTTAGTAATGCCGCGGGAAAACAAAAACGTTTGATGTAGAAAAAAAATGATCAAAGAAAATGATGTTTAAGCTTTGTTCGTCAGTAATTCCTTGTTAATTGTTCTATAATCTTTGCCAAAGCAAAAAGTTGTTTGGAAAAAAAAAAAAAAAAAAAAAAAAAAAGCATTTCCGGACGGTTACTGATTGTGGTTCAGCACGTTTTTCCATTTGGCAGCCGTTGTCACAGCATCTCAAATCAATATTCTGTGATCTCAGCTTACCTAGGAACTATGTACTGACAACAACACTGTGTGGGGAATTCAAGGAGTCTTCAGCCAGCAGGGGAGTGTACTTGTTGTTTTGGTGTGCCTACATAAAAACAAAAAAACAAAAACGATGCAATCTGGCCAACGCTTTATAGGCTGTCTCATTATTGATGTACGTTCAAGTTCACAGAAGGAAGGGTAACACAGGTAATCAGCTCTCATGCTATTTTGTGAACCGCCAAACAGGAGCTGAGCGTTAAGAGACAAAAAATGGTCGTGGACTAAACGAAGGGTAGATTAACTAGTATTCTTTCAAATAATCTCGTTAAAAGTAACTGAACAATAAAGAGACCAATGAGATAGGACGAGAAAAAAGGTTTAGTAAAAGATCTCAAAGAGGATGTTTTAAGCAAAATAAAACTATTGGTACAGTTGGCGTAAAAATCTATCAAACGAACAAAGAGAGATATTAATGTTAGGACTGATAGGATAGTGAGAGGGAATCAAAGGTTGCTGTAAGAAAATAAGAAAAAAGCTTCATGAAAAAACTCACAAAAATATATATGTATAAATGTATCGGAACACAATTAGCAATATAACATGTGTGTCATGAAGACTGTCAATATGTAATGAACTGACTTTATTCTAAAATAAAAACATCCTGTTTCAGTTTGGTGAATTTCCAGACTCAGCACCAATAAACTTCAAAGACTATGCAAACTCTAATTTGGTCTTGCAATTGTTTAACTAGCTTTGTAATAAAGGAGAGCTGGTTTTTCCCAACACGTTGGGTAAAACAAAACCAGACAAAGTTGGGTAAAAAAACAAACCCAAAAGAACTACCACGCAGTTAAAATTAAGTGCGGAATTTAATTTCCTTTGACCCAATTAAATTCGCCGTGCACCTGCCATTTATAAACGTTAAATTGAAATTGGTTTCAGTTATCTTCCTTTTTTTTCAAGTTTTTCGCCTCAACATTCCAGGTTCAATCCTACCTACCTAAACTTAAATTTTTTTTTTTGTTTTTTACTTTTTCTTCTTTTTACATTATTTTTTTTTTCCCCGATTTTTTAAAAGAAGTTTAACATAAGGTTTGGATCTAACCCCCCCTCCCTCAACACACAAACACATCTACAAAAACTTATCGAAAATATTAGCAGTAGCAGCCGTCTTAGCACATATGCAAATCAAGCAAATGTGCACGCGCTGACCTCAAAGGAAGACGGAGAAAAAATAGGATGAAAAAAGGACAGCACGTGATCCAGCGGAGGAGAAAAGTGTTACTGGTGAAGATGGACGTGTGAAATCGAGAGTGAGAAAGCCGGTGTCAGGTGTGGAAAGAGAGAGAGAGAGAGAGAGAGAGAGAGAGAGAGAGAGAGAGAGAGAGAGAGAGAGAGAACCAAACCAAACTCTACAAATAAATATTTAAAGATATAAAGAACTTGAAGCATAAAGCTGTTTCCAAAATAACTGGATTCGGCATTAAATAACACGAAAAGGGTTGATATGCCATAAAACAAAACAACGAAACCAAACTAAAGCTAACAGACATCTATGATTTTTACGATAATCATCTTTCTTTCTAAAATGACACGAGATTCGTAATCTTCGTAATCTTCGTAATCTCGTGTCATTTTATTTACTTAATCTCTCAACGCTATATTTCCAGACGCAATTTTTTAATCTCTACGATATTTTCACTTTTAGACGTAATCCACCACACTAGTTTACTCTAATTTATTGTCTCTCATAAAATGTATATATATGCATATATGACATCTAATTTCCATAAGGAAAACACGCTGCTCTCCCCCATCATTATACATAGCCCCAATCCTCCGACTCTCTCGTCAATGACCATCCCTCTTGAAGAAGTCCGCATAAATCGGGTGAAACGTTGAGTATTCAGGTCCTTCCACCTCCATTTTATTTCATATATATATATATATATATATATAGATATATATATATATATTAAGTAATGTGATTTATAATTTAAAATTTAAAAATTTAAAAAAAAATTTAATTTAAAAATCAAATTTTAATTAAATTAAAAATCAGTTTCATAAGAAGGAACAACAAAATCAATTATCTGTACGATCGTTTCGGAAATCCGTGCTTTTTATTGTGGTATACATGAAGTTATGCAGAACAATTATATATAGTTTTTTTGGTAAGCAAGGTCTCCTCATCAGCAAACATTGGATGGAGTCGTGTGGTGCGATGCGAGCAGCATTGCAGCATGGGTCGTTTTGGAAATTGGAGGAGTAGTTGCAGAAGATGCAGCCTGGTTGAGGAAAAAAATGATGCCAGCCACATTAGACGCGACAATAAAAGGAGTCAATCTGGCCTTGAAATGGGTACTACGTGACATCTGCATCAAAACAGACTCTGCCACGGTGTTTGCATCGGATCTAGATGATGTTGCGTGCGAGAACTGCACAATTTGCACCATATGGGGGTAGAGATGACTTGGTACTTAGTGAAAAAAGTCGACCTGAGGATCACCAAGGAGCAAGTGAGGCAAGTTGTCAGGACATGCGACAGATGTCAGTCGATTGATCCTGCTCCAAGCACGCATGAAGCTGGCCAATTGGAAGTGAGTGGGACCTGGGAGAGAGTGGCATGCGATGTCACCCATTACAGGGGTGGACTTTACCTTACCATGATTGACTGTGGGCCCGGGCGATTTGCCCTATGGAAGAAGCTACGTGGAGGAACATGTAAGGAAAAAGTGTAAGGAAAAATTCAAGATGGCGCCCGACTCTCTCTTTAACACGGTAAGATATCCTCAACACGGCACAAGAAGCAACAGCCACACGATTCCCCAGCCAACTCAATCGTCACTCCCCCACGTCTTTCCCCTCATCCGCTTTTATCGTCGTTCTAGGCCGGCTAAATTTGCATATTCCGAGAATTCGTGTGACTTTGCGAGACATCATACTTTACAAAAGACGGCGGTCGCCATCTTGGTCTTTCTTTTCTATTTTTGGTCGGTAACGCTGAGCTGGTCTCGAGGTAAGTCTTTTTCCCCTCATCCGTCTCGCCCACGTACCCACACAACACGCAAACACGCGGGCGCTTATCTCCTGGATGCACGTTACACTCCCCCCTGATCTGATGATCACATAGAGAGCACTGGGGGGGTGGCCTTTTAGTGCGTGTGCTTCTTTTTCCATAGTTTCCAGGTTAAATTCAAGCTTGACGATATTTTTTTTAATAAAATTGTTAGGTGGAAGCACATATTATTCACGAAACACCCTCACCAACGCATGTTAAAAATGGCCTACAAAATAATAACGTTATTTCAGCACGGTGGCAAATATACATAAGTATAAAGCTTACTGAATTAATAATTAAAGATTAGAAGAAAGAAGTAGAATCGAAAAATTAGAAATAAAAATTTAAAATAAAGTGAGGAAAATTTATAAGTACGACTTCGTTATTTAGGGACAAGGAAAACAGGCAGAAATGTATAGCAATTTTTTAGTGATGGACAATAATATGAGAGGATTGAAAACGATGAATGAAATTAATTATATTGAAGTGGATGGCTCGTACAAACCTGGCAGCCAGCGCATTACAGTGACTAATACAGATCTTTATATCTCTATAAATAC
>NW_027633128.1:17500-47500 GCF_053919585.1 Euprymna scolopes
CAGCAACCACTGTAAAAGAGTAATAAAAAAATGCAAGAGAGCTATATGCCCAGTCCATTAAATCCAAAGTAGCTGATCAACGGCTTGGTTCCCACCAGTTCTGGCAAATAGCAAATAGGATCCTGAACAGAAGTGTGCGTTCTATCCCAACCATTATCAATGAACCAGAGGTAATTTCGTCAGCTTCAGACAAGGCCAAACTATTTGCCAAGAACTTTGCAGCTAATTCTACCCTATGCGACGAAGGCCATCAACTCCCCATATTTCCTCCTATAACACAGAACAAGCTAGGTAACATACAAATATCTGTGCATGAGGTCGCCAAGCTAATCAAGAACCTTGATTCCAGTAAAGCAACTGGCCCTGACGGCATCCCAATTATAGTGTTAAAAAAGCTTCAACCAGAACTTGCTCCCATACTTATGAAACTGTTTAAGCATTGTCTTAAGGAGAAGTGCTTTCCAACACCTTGGAAAACCTCATCAGTATGCCCTGTATTTAAGAACTCAGGTGATAAGTCATCTCCCTCTCAGTACAGACCAATAAGTCTCCTGTGTGTCATGAGTAAGTTGCTGGAATCCATATTAAATAGAGAAATAGTCAACCACCTCAGCAGGAATAACCTTCTTAGTGACACGCAATATGATTTCCTTTCTGCAAGATCTACAGCAGATGTGCTAACGGTTATATCTCATAGGATTAGTGAATCTCTTGACAAAGGCTTCTTTTCTAGGGCAATTGCTCTTGACATATCAAAGGCCTTCGACAGGGTATGGCATAAAGGCCTACTTCACAAGATTTCCAGCTACGGTATAACTGGAAATGTTCTCTCTATCATTAAATCATTTCTCTCTGATAGGCTCATAAGAGTAGTGGTTGATTGACAAAAATCAGAGGCCTGCAGTATTAATGCTGGAGTCCCTCAAGGGTCCATCCTGGGCCCAACTCTCTTCCTGATCTATATCAATGATCTCCCTAAACACATACTTAAATCATTCGTTGACATCTATACTGATGACAACCATCTATGGCAACACATCAAAGGCTGTAAATGACAAAGCTCTTTCTGATTCTCTCTCCTGATCTCGAGCGCGTGGTTCAGTGGGGGAAGACGTGGCTGGTTACCTTTAATGCATCTAAAACTAAACTCCTATCTTTACATCATCAACGCTCTGATCCCCATCTGGCATCAATTGAAATGGATGGCTCTCGTCTTGGGGAGGCTCCATGTTTTGACAAGCTTCTGGGCTTGACCTTCACTCCTGATCTGAAATGGAACACTTACATCAAATCTGTTGCCAAGGTCATAAATTAACGAATCCTATAGTGGATGAAACGCCGAATATTCAGTGTAGCTTAATCGCCATATATATTTCATAAATTACTATATATATCATAAATTACTATATATATCATAAATTACTATATATATGTATATATATCATAAATTACTATATATATATATCATAAATTACTATATATATATTTGTTAGTACATTTTCATGTTTTTTTAAAGGTAGATAACTCTTATTTTTATTATCTCCCTTGAGAAAGCACACACACATATATGTATATATATATACATATATTTGTGAGTATATTTTCATATGGTTTCATAAAGGTAACTCTGACTTGAATTATCTGCCTTGATTAATATCCGAGAAGTTCTTTTTGTTTTAACTTATTTTAAAGCGTTTATTTACTTTGGAACATAACAAGTGTTCAGGCTCAAATTAGAACAAGACCGAGGTGACTGTCATGAGACCGTCGTCTCCCTGCATATTAAAACAAAGTCCCCACCAACCTCCATACGTAGTTAATTGTCATGTCGAAAATAGTAATATATCCAAAAATTACGAAAACTCTACAAGTGCAGAGTTCTTTATAGTTCAAAGTAATTTGTATGTTTGTTAAAAACTACTTCAAAAATGCTGTTTGACTTTAAGTGTCGTTTAAAGACAAAACCAATATTAAGTATTTAATTGTCATGCCGAAAATAGTAATATATCCAAAAATGACCAAAACTCACCAAGTGCAGAGTTCTTTATAGTTCAAACCAATATTAAGTAATTTTTTTTTTTTTTTGCATACATTATTGCTGATATTCATGCTGCTCCTCTTTGATCAAATTGTCTCTAGGATGGATTAGGGTTGGGGGTCAGGGTTAGCTTTTTTTTTTTTTTTATTTGATATGTAATTCTATGTCGATTTTTTTAATGTTTTCGAGTATGCTGAAAACGAATATCACAATTAAATTCGGGGCTTATAAATCGTTTACCAGATATCAATAAACATGATGTATAACAAATAGATAACACAGAAAATAGACTTATAGTTTTAAAAGGTTTATTAGAAGAAAAATATGTAACCCACAGTGGGGACCCTAACAGGTACTACCACTCCGGGTCAGAGTGGACCTGGGAGCAATGATAATTAAAGGGTGGCTCCACACTCCCCAAGCCTGCTTATGGAGCTTTACCATCGGATACAGTTTAAGGTCATATCCAGGACCCTGAAGTGGCGGCGGCTATCCTGTTCTTGTAGAAATTTTGGATGGGAGTGGTCTTCTTCTGGGAGAAGTTTCGGCTGGTTGCTAAAAAAAAAAAAAAAGAAAAAAGAGACAAGTTTTAATCCAACGGAAATGGAATCATGTCGTTACAAGTCCGAGTAATTTTTAAATGGATATATCTATAAAAGTGAAAGTGTACAACTTATAGTATAAACCATTGAAATGTTAGATATAGTTTCCTTGGCCATGGATCTAACGTAATAAATTCATATGACCCTTAATCAATAATGGTTAATGTGTCAAAGTTAAAAATAAAGGAAAAATATATATAAGTGTAATTATTACTTCACGCGACAAATAGCTAGGGGGTTGCTGCTTTAATCCACGATGTATTTGTAAGTCATGCCGTGCTTTCTTTTCTCTAGCTTTAATTTAAACCTACGTCACTGCCAGTGGTCATACACAAACACATAACGGGTTCTAGCCTTCCTCCCTGCTACCACGCGTTTTTCCTTGTTTGGCTCAACACAAAACCCCCACAACTCCCACGGCTAAAATGTTAGTTTTGTACAAAGTACTGAGATGCCAGACAATTATGCTAGTTTAGAACTTTGAGGTCCAAGTAATCAGCCACATTTTTCAGTTTTGGGGCATAAATATTACTGCAAAGGCGTGTAAAGGGCAAACTCGAATTTGAGCGCAATCGTTATTCTAATAATTGCTAATTTTTAATATGCCATTATTATTATCATCATTTTCTTATATGGATCAGCAAGATATTTTTACTAGTAATAAGTTTATTTTTAGAACAGCTTATCACTTATTCTCTGGTATATTTTTGGTTTTAAAGTATTATTTTAGTATTAGTGTTTAATCTTTCAGTATTTATACAATTTAACATTTTGATATTTACATTTATGTCGAGGTTTAGTGTTTATTATTTGATCAGTTATAATTTAATTTAGCGCTAATTTATAAGTTATGTTTTAGTATCTAATCATGATTTTTTTGTTTTTAATTATTAGTTTTAGTTTTTATAGTTATTTAATATATTATAATTTATTAGAATATATTAACAGTAGTAAAATTATATTACTGATCCATAATGAAAATGATAATTATAGCTGGAACAATTACATCGAGAGCATTGCCAGGGCCGGTGCGAGGAAGGTGGGCTCTCTCTCTCTCTACCGTGCTAGAAAACTTCTAACACCCGAAAGTATCCTGTACCTCTCCAACAAGGCCACTATTCGCCCATGTATGGAGTATTGCTGTCATATTTGGGCTGGTGCATCGGCTACTAGTCTCTCACTCCTTGACAGGGTTCAAAAGAGAGTCGCAAATCTGATAGGCCCTAAACTGGCATCTAAGCTTCAGCCTCTGTCCCATCGTCGAAACGTTGCATCCCTCTGCCTGTTCTACAAGTATTATAATGGTGAATGCTCTGATGAACTGCATGCAAGCACTTTTGCCCCCACAACGTAAACACCCTCGACAGACCCGACAAGCTGCAAAATCCCACCCCCACACTGTAGAGATCCCTACATTTAAAAGATCTTTCTACTCCAGTAGTTTCTTCCCCAGAACTGCTAGAATTTGGAATTCCATTCCAGGTCACTGCTTCCCCAACTGTACTGACATGCATAAGTTCAAGTGCAACGTGAACCAACACCTCCCTGCCCAAATCCCTACATAGTACCCTAGTAGATGTTTCCCCCTGATAGTGGCAAAGTGCCTTGTTTGGGGTGAAAATGTAATTAAAAAAAAAAAAAAATAGTAATGTAAATATTTGTATATAATTACAAAGCATATTGTTCATACATTTACATACAAATCCACATGAACAAGGAAACCTATCTCTCTCTCGGCAAAAATGAGTTCAAACTGAAGAAATGTTATATATAATTGTTTTCGGCTAACTTTACCAAATCTGTGCGTATGGTAAAAATAAGTAAAAAAAAACAAGTAATGTTCAACGCTGCAAGAGAACTAGAAAGAGAATAAAAGTTAATAGACAGGATAAAGTCTGGAACAAAAAGAGAAAAAAGAAATTAGCGAAATTTATCAGGTGCGAAAAAAGCGAGTAATGTTCAACGGTACTGGAGAACAAGAAAAGAAAGGGCCAATTAGAAGCTGGAATCATCAAAATAGGGGTAGGCTATAGAAGCAAAATTTTTCAAATAAATGCCAAAAGTGGCTTATTATATGTAAATAGATGGGAACAAAAAAATTGGAGGGTCACTGGCCCCAAACGTGATTTGACCGCGTCAACGCGTGAAAATGGCCCAAATTTCGGCCCCGAACACACTTAATCACTTATTGAAAGCCACAGGATGCATTTTTTGACTATAAATGCATTTGTATCATTAAATCTAACATTCCCATTGGCTATCTCACAAGTACGGTTTTTTTAAGGGTATCTCAGAGTCCAAAATGGGTCAAAATTACCCCAAAAGTAGCCAAAAATGGTCGGAAATCACGGATTTTCCAAAATGCACCTCCCAAGACACACAGGGTGCAATTTTTGACCATAAATGGCTCTATAAATTTAAATCTAACATTCTCACTGGCTATCCCACCTATATAGGGCTTTTCAAGGTATCTTAAGGGTTCAAAATGGGTCAAATTTACCCAAAAATTAGCCAAAAATGAATGAAAATCACGGATAATCCCCAAAATGCAGGTATTATATCTCATCGGGCTCCTATAAACACTCCTGTATGGCTTTTTACAGTTGGAAGACTTCCATTTGTATTTAGAGATCTTTGGGGGATGTAAAAAGGGTCAAAACAATCCAAAAATGACAAAATTACGCTTTACGGTACATAACATATGAATCATTAGTTCATTCATCAATGATACTTTTTAGAAACATTGTAACTTTACTACATCAACTTCTCAGAAAGTAATTAATTGTAAATTGAACATTGAATGTCAATAAAATGCTGTCCAAGAAGAGTCTGAATTCATAGTGTTCTCATAGTTACCCCAAAATTGATGAAAATGGCCCTCGATTCGCTATTTCTAGATTTGTAACCAATATATTGAATAACTTGATAAAAGCTATGAGTAATTAGCAAAGGAATTATTTTGTTATTTCAAGACACAGCTTCACTTCACATTACTTTAAAATCATTCAACAGTAAAATATCAATATAATGCATTAAATGTTGGCTGCAGCACAGGAATTTGCTACAGCTATTTTGATTGACTAAGTGACATGTGTTTGGCTGGCGATCTCGGTACATGGGACAGTGCTACGGATTGTACCCGATCTGTTTAATGAGTAGTTCAAATTGTTTGAGGTATCATGCTCTGGCACAATGAGCCATTTGCGAGAGAGAGAGACTTTTGATCGGCAAAGAATCTTCGTTCATGTACATCAAATTCATCAGGATTCACATCTTTTGAAAGTATATTGAGAAGGACATGGTGCTCTCGTTTCCATTTAATTATATTCACACGTCTGGAACCCTTTGCTTTGTAGACATCTTTATCGTAAATTTTTAGCCATCGATCAAGTTTATGTTTTATCCCAGGTATTGTAACATAACGAACATCACTTCCAAAGGCTTTCTGCCACAATTGTAGTAATCGCAAGGAGAACTGGTCAATATGATTTTTCTGTGTCGTGGTACCATATTTGGCAGCATGATGTTGCTGCACAGCTTGAACACATTCAGCCTCAGTTGGAAGAGAATCAAGCAGAAGATAAGTCCAATCGTCGTAATTATAATCTTAGTTCAATCAAATTCACAATTAATGCAATGCAATGTTATCGTGTCTATTTAAAGATGCCATTCCATTGATACAGAAAGAAAACATTTCCTTATTTGGTAATTTTCCATCTATAACTCAAATTAAGCCCCTTTTTGACAACCTATGTTGATTCTTAGGGACTTTTTGACTCATTGGCTAAATCGGCCATATTTAGCCCCTTTTAAAGGTCCTTATACCCCTCATTAACAGTGCAAAAGTTAGGAGAGTGCCTGCTTCAAGCCTTTCCCAACAGTTTCTGCCATGTAGAGGTGTCTTTGAGCCCATGGGAGGTGCATTTTGGAAAATCTGTGATTTCCGACCATTTTTGGCTAATTTTGGGGTAATTTGACCCATTTTGGACTCTGAGATACCCTAAAAAAAACCCTACTTGTGGGATAGCCAATGGGAATGTTAGATTTAATGATACAAATGCATTTATAGCGAAAAAATGCACCCTGTGGCTTTCAATAAGTGATCAAGTGTGTTCGGGGCCGAAATTTGGGCCATTTTCACGCGTTGACGCGGTCAAATCACGTTTGGGGCCAGCGACCCTCCAATTTTGACCCATTTTGAACAAAATCACTTGTTCCCATCTATTTACATATAAATGAAGGTTTTTTTTGGCATTTATTTGAAAAATTTTGTTTCTATAGCCTACCCCTAATCAAAAGTCATTAGACAAAAAAGAAATCAAGTAAATAGGACATTATAAGAAAAAATTCATCAGGTGCTGTAAAGAAATGCTCTTTTAGAATCTTCAAGTCTCAACACTCATTAGTAAAAAATAACTAAAAAAAAAAACAAGTAATGTTCAACGCTGCAAGAGAACTAGAAAGAGAATAAAAGTTAATAGACAGGATAAAGTCTGGAACAAAAAGAGAAAAAAGAAATTAGCAAAATTTATCAGGTGCGAAAAAAGCGAGTATTGTTCAACGGTACTGGAGAACAAGAAAAGAAAGGGCCAATTAGAAGCTGGAATCATCAAAAGTCATTAGACAAAAAAGAAATCAAGTAAATTAAGAAATTAACTGAAACCCATCTAAAACAAAGCAAATTCAGCAGCTGGTACAAAACAAGTGCTGAAAAGGTGGTTTAGAGTCCTGAAGTCTCAACAATCACTAGAAAATTAGAAATAAATTAAGGTAGTGGTTGCAGCACCACCAAGACACATTGATACAATAAATGAAACCTTTATGAATTCGATGGGAAGTTGGAGTTGCTTATAAAAAAAAAATATATTATTACTTACTTTAGGAATTTCTGGAACTGCTTCCAAGATGGGGATGAGAGGGGTCATGGGTGTTGCTGCTGCTGGTGCTGAAAACTTGAATAACTTTTTCTTTTTTTTTAATTGTTTTTTTTCTTTTTTTGGTTTGTTTGTTTTATTTATTTTCCTTTATTTCATAGCATTTTATTTTTATGAAATTATTTTTTTGGAAATTATAATTAGGAAATAACAATACTTACTTTATGACTTTCTGGAACTGCATCCAATATTGGGATGACAGGGTCATGGCTGTTGCTGTTGAAACCTGTAATAACTAGTTGTATTATTATTTTTACATTTTTTTTCGGTTTATTTTCCTTTAGATCACAGTATTTTATTTTTTGTTAAATTTTCTTTTTTTAAAAAATTATAATTAGAAGAAGATATCAATACTTACTTTATGACTTTCTGGAACTGCATCCAATATTGGGATGACAGGGTCATGGCTGTTGCTGTTGAAACCTGTAATAACTAGTTGTATTATTATTTTTACATTTTTTTTTTTCGGTTTATTTTCCTTTAGATCACAGTATGTTATTTTTTGTGAAATTTTCTTTTTTTAAAAAATTATAATTAGAAGAAGATATCAATACTTACTTTATGACTTTCTGGAACTGCATCCAATATTGGGATGACAGGGTCATGGCTGTTGCTGTTGAAACCTGTAATAACTAGTTGTATTTTGCATTATTATTTTTACATTTTGTTTTATTTATGTTACTTTAGTACATTGCATTTTACTGAGTGTATGTTAATTATTTTGTTAATTTTTATTAAAATAAAATACCTGTAACAGAAAAATAATTTTGGTTATGATCATGCATGGGTGAATATTTTCGGTTAGACTTGCTAAAGTTGGTTAAAGGAAATACAAGCAGAAAGGAATTCGTTTTAATCACTAGCAACACAACGAAATAAATACTTACCTGAGGATTGTGCTGATTCTAACTAGAAGCTGCAGTAATGGAAAAGAGGAAAATTAAACTTGTCAATTACAAAAACTGAAATCGAAAAGAAGAAACGCTTGATGCTTTACTCACCTCTGGCTGGTCGTGGTCGCCATCAAACTGAAAAAGGAGGGAAAGGGTGGAATCCACTAGTTACCAGGTACCGTACAGGAAAGGACAGTCTGGCCAGGTAGGTGATGATCTCCCCAAAGTGGAGCGCTACATAAAACATGCATTGCTACGAACATCCTCCGAAAAAGGCGGTTTCTACTCGGAATAAAAGGCGGAGCAGAAAACGGAAGTGTTCTCTCTACTCAACACGATTCCTAGAGAGATACCACGAGATTGTGCGTGAATGAGGAGGAGGTGATGAAAGCTCACAAAACTGCCATTCCTACTATCGTATCAGATATTATTAATCGGAGGTCCATCATTGCATTACCGCCCCAGCTCGTAGTTGATAGATAGTAGGAATAATATTACCAGCGCCCTTCAGGCAGATTGTGAGAACACACAAACTAATGGTAGTATTACTCTAGTCGTTCCTGGTCGAATGGAGCCATGCATGCATTATGTAGTAACACGAGCACGTGTCGCCTGATAAGAAAGAGCGTAGGCTCACCCACTTGGGGAGATTCCCTATCCAGACTTGCACCTATTTGTACACCTGGAACCGGACTCAGAACCTCGACAATGAGGAGAGTCAAGGAGAGCAAGGTGTTGAACTACCTAAAGAGGTCACCATATAAAACAAGCGTTGCTGTGAACAACCTTCCAAAACGAGGGAAGGGACTTTTTGTTCTCTCTACCCAACAGGATTCCTAGAGAGATACCACTAGATTGTGCGTGAATGTGGAAGAGCCTATGTAAGCTCACAAAACTGCCATTCCTACTATCGTATCGGATATTATTAATCGGAGGTCCATCATTGCATTACCGCCCCAGCTCATAGTTGATAGATAGTAGGAATAATATTACCAGCGCCCTTCAAGCAGCTTGTGAGCACACGCAAACTAATAGCAGTATTACTCTAGTCGTCCGTAGTCGAGTGGAGGCACGCGTGAATTACATAGTAGAAACACGAGCACGTGTCGCTCCCTCTTCGGGGGAATTCGGAAAAGCGCACCTTGCGCTGCAGGTATTTGTTGAGCTGGGAGTTGACTCAACACCTCGACACTGAGAAAAGAGCTTTAGAAAAGCTCCAGATTAGTTACCTGCAAAGTCAAGGAAAGTTGGAGGACCAGGCCTGCGAAGGAGAACACACACAATTTGGGCCTTGATGGAAGCACACGGGAGAGAGGGAGGCCCATTTTTCTCATTCGGGGGAGTGTTCTCCTTCCAGCCTGCTCGAGCACGTCTTTTCTGCTCGCCACATGCAAGCGTATAAAAAGACGACCAGATGACGGACGCAACAAACTCATGCCATCATTAACTGGATTTTGATCGGGTTCCGTACAACAAGGTGTTGAACTCCCTAAAGAGGGCACCATATAAAACAAGCGTTGCTGCGAACAACCTTCCAAAACGAGGGAAGGGACTTTTTGTTCTCTCTACCCAACAGGATTCCTAGAGAGATACCACAAGATTGTGCGTGAATGTGGAAGAGCCTATGAAAGCTCACAAAACTGCCATTCCTACTATCGTATCGGATATTACTAATCGGAGGTCCATCATTGCATTACCGCCCCAGCTCGTAGTTGATAGATAGTAGGAATAATATTACCAGCGCCCTTCAAGCAGCTTGTGAGCACACGCACACTAATTGTAGTATTACTCTAGTCGTTCCTGGTCGAATGGAGCCATGCATGCATTATGTAGTAATAAAATAAAATACCTGTAACAGAAAAATAATTCTGGCTATGATCAAGCATGGGTGATTATTTTTGGTTAGACTTGCAAAAGTTGGTTAAAGGAAATATAAGCAGAAAGGAATTCGTTTTAATCACTAGCAACACAACGAAAGAAATACTTACCTGAGGACTTGTGCTGATTCTAACTAGAAGCTGCAGTAATGGAAAAGAGGAAAATTAAACTTGTCAATTACAAAAACTGAAATCGAAAAGAAGAAACGCTTGATGCTTTACTCACCTCTGGCTAGTCGTGGTCACCATCAAACTGAAAAACGAGGGAAAGGGTGGAATCCACTCGTTACCAGGTTTCGTACAGGAAAGGACAGTCTGGCCAGGTAGGTGATGATCTCCCCAAAGTGGAGCGCTACATAAAACATGCATTGCTACGAACATCCTCCGAAAAAGGCGGTTTCTACTCGGAATAAAAGGCGGAGCAGAAAACGGAAGTGTTCTCTCTGCTCAACACGATTCCTAGAGAGATACCACGAGATTGTGCGTGAATGCGGAAGAGGCGATGAAAGCTCACAAAACTGCCATTCCTACTATCGTATCGGATATTGTAACTCGGAGGTCCATCATTGCATTACCGCCCCAGCTCGTAGTTGATAGATAGTAGGAATAATATTACCAGTGCCCTTCAAGCAGCTTGTGAGCACACGCAAACTAATGGTAGTATTACTCTAGTCGTTCCTGGTCGAATGGAGCCATGCATGCATTATGTAGTAATAAAATAAAATACCTGTAACAGAAAAATAATTCTGGTTATGATCAAGCATGGGTGAATATTTTTGGTTAGACTTGCTAAAGTTGGTTCAAGGAAATATAAGCAGAAAGGCATTCGTTTTAATCACTAGCAACACAATGAAAGAAATACTTAACTGAGGACTTATGCTGATTCTAACTAGAAGCTGCAGTAATACAAAAGAGGAAAATTAAACTTGTCAATTACAAAAACTGAAACCGAAAAGAAGAAACGCTTGATGCTTTACTCACCTCTGGCTGGTCGTGGTCGCCATCAAACTGAAAAAGGAGGGAAAGGGTGGAATCCACTAGTTACCAGGTACCATACAGGAAAGGACAGTTTGGGCAGGTAGGTGATGATCTCCCCAAAGTGGAGCGCTACATAAAACATGCATTGCTACGAACATCCTCCGAAAAAGGCGGTTTCTACTCGGAATAAAAGGCGGAGCAGAAAACGGAAGTGTTCTCTCTACTCAACACGATTCCTAGAGAGATACCACAAGATTGTGCGTGAATGTGGAAGAGCCTATGAAAACTCACAAAACTGCCATTCCTACTATCGTATCGGATATTATTAATCGGAGGTCCATCATTGCATTACCGCCCCAGCTCGTAGTTGATAGATAGTAGGAATAATATTACCAGCGCCCTTCAGGCAGCTTGTGAGAACACACAAACTAATGGTAGTATTACTCTAGTCGTTCCTGGTCGAATGGAGCCATGCATGCATTATGTAGTAACACGAGCACGTGTCGCCTGATAAGAAAGAGCGTAGGCTCACCCACTTGGGGAGATTCCCTATCCAGACTTGCACCTATTTGTACACCTGGAACCGGACTCAGAACCTCGACAATGAGAAGAGTCAAGGAGAGCAAGGTGTTGAACTACCTAAAGAGGTCACCATATAAAACAAGCGTTGCTGTGAACAACCTTCCAAAACGAGGGAAGGGACTTTTTGTTCTCTCTACCCAACAGGATTCCTAGAGAGATACCACTAGATTGTGCGTGAATGTGGAAGAGCCTATGAAAGCTCACAAAACTGCCATTCCTACTATCGTATCGGATATTATTAATCGGAGGTCCATCATTGCATTACCGCCCCAGCTCGTAGTTGATAGATAGTAGGAATAATATTACCAGCGCCCTTCAAGCAGCTTGTGAGCACACGCAAACTAATAGCAGTATTACTCTAGTCGTCCGTAGTCGAGTGGAGGCACGCGTGAATTACATAGTAGAAACACGAGCACGTGTCGCTCCCTCTTCGGGGGAATTCGGAAAAGCGCACCTTGCGCTGCAGGTATTTGTTGAGCTGGGAGTTGACTCAACACCTCGACACTGAGAAAAGAGCTTTAGAAAAGCTCCAGATTAGTTACCTGCAAAGTCGAGGAAAGTTGGAGGACCAGGCCTGCGAAGGAGAACACACACAATTTGGGCCTTGATGGAAGCACACGGGAGAGAGGGAGGCCAATTTTTCTCATTCGGGGGAGTGTTCTCCTTCCAGCCTGCTCGAGCACGTCTTTTCTGCTCGCCACATGCAAGCGTATAAAAAGACGACCAGATGACAGACGCAACAAACTCATGCCGTCATTCATTAACTGGATTTTGATCGGGTTCCGTACAACAAGGTGTTGAACTCCCTAAAGAGGGCACCATATAAAACAAGCGTTGCTGCGAACAACCTTCCAAAACGAGGGAAGGGACTTCTTGTTCTCTCTACTCAACAGGATTCCTAGAGAGATACCACAAGATTGTGCGTGAATGTGGAAGAGCCTATGGAAGCTCACAAAACTGCCATTCCTACTATCGTATCGGATATTATTAATCGAAGGTCCATCATTGCATTACCGCCCCAGCTCGTAGTTGATAGATAGTAGGAATAATATTACCAGCGCCCTTCAAGCAGCTTGTGAGCACACACAAACTATTTTAGTATTACTCTAGTCATCCGTAGTCAAGTGGAGGCACGCATGCATTACACAGTAGAAACACGAGCACGTGTCGCTCCCTCTTCGGGGAAATTCGGAGAAGCGCACCTTGCACTGCAGGTATTTGTTGAGCTGGAAGTGTGGACTCAACACCCCGACACTGATAAAAGAGCTTTAGAAAGCCTCCAAACCAGTTACCTGCAAAGTCGGGGAAACTTGGAGAAGCAGGCCTGCGGAGGAGAACACGCTCAAATGGGGCCTTGGAAGCAAACGGGAGGGGTTAGGGTTAGGATAAGGGAAAGGGATAGGGTAAGGCCCATTTTTCTTTTTTTGTTCGGGGAATGTTCTCCTTTCAGCCTGCTCCTTCCTTAACACGTCTTCTTTGCTCGCCACATGCAAGCGTATAAAAAGACGACCAGATGACGGACGTCATTTCCTGGATTTTGTTTTGCCAGAGCCCATTTAGCCGTGTAGTTGTTGTTCAACTACAACGTTACACCCCCCTACCACGGTGAGGATAGGGTTGGACTTTAGGGGGGAAAATACACATCCACATTTACTAATCTTACTCTTGCAATGTTGTTGTAATAAACAGAAAATTAGGAAATTCTTTAATGATTGCATTTTCGTAATTTTGGGATATGTTACGATTGTCGACTACAACTCAGTAGCTATGATTCTTTTTTTTTTTTTTTTTTTTTTTTAAATATCAATTCAAAATGGCGACCGACTCTCTCTTTAACACGGTAAGTTCGGGAAAAGGTGTTATAAATAATAAACTAGACAAAATACTATTAAAAAACCACCAAATATATGTCAAGTTATGTCACGGTAACATATATTGAGCGAATTTCTAACAGTATTTTGTCTAGTTTATTATTTATTACATCTTTTTCCGAACTTACCGTGTTAAAGAGAGAGTCGGGCGCCATTTTGAATTTTCCAATATATCGGTAAACACTGTTTTTTCGAGCTGAATAAACATGTTTAATTTAATAAAAACATGAAAATTATATACACTTTGGTAAAAAAGTAAGTTATCTTGCCTTTGATAACATTTATTTGTTATATATTTGTTTTTTGACAACTTTTTCGAATCTATGTGTACAGTACTAATACACACCCGGTTATTCTATATTAAATAAATACTGAAATCAAATTATGAATAAAAAAAAATATAAAAAAAACTGAACTAATTTGGTGGGCTGAAATAAGGAACCAAGCAGAGAGCCGATGCGAGGTTAAAGAGACAGACAGACAGAGGATGTAGTTGGAGAGATACAGTACAGCTAGATAGATAGATAGATAGATAGATAGATAGATAGATAGATAGATAGATAGACAGACAGACAGACAGACAGATAGATAAATATTTTTAATTTAAATCTAAATTAACGTCTTCTTATTTAATTTGTTAGGTGAAAGTCTACATATAATATTATTTAAACAAATAAAATCAGTAAACGTTTTTCGTAATTTTTGTACATCTTACTATTGGCGACTTTACAAGTGAGTTTGTAAATCAATTTTAACGTCATTCGACTGTTAGGTGGAAAGCACACATAAATACGACGTTAATATTTCACACCGGTGGTCAATAAACTGCACGAGTACTCAAACATCTCTCAACCAAACAAAGGTGAAAAAAACTAAACAAATAAAATCAGTAAACGGTCGGTAATTTCCGTAACGCCGACCACAACACTCGTGAAATTCCGTGAGACAAGTTCGTCAAGGGAGACAATGAAGATTTCCGATTATCTGCCCTTGATTTCTTAGTCTGCCTTTTGCTTATATACGCCATATCAACCCTTTTCCACGTTATTTAATGGCGATTTCAGTATTTTGGAATGAAAATGCTTTTTATAGAATAATTTTTTGGGATTTTTTTTTATGATTAAATAAGCGACGTGGTTATTCTATATTAAATAAATGCTGAAATAAAATTATAAATAAATAAAAAAATACAATATAAAACCATCGATAATTTAACACATTCTCAAACAGAAGATTAATACTCGATTTAAAGTTTGCAGCAAACTATTAAAAATACAACAAATTATAAATAAATATACATTTTATTTGACAATGATATCTGTAAAAAAAGGAAACGTGTAGTATCTGTTCTTTTTTTTTTTCGTTTAATGACATGAAATAATTATAGGGTTTGTATTACTGTACACATAGATTCGAAAAAGCTGTCAATAAACAAATATATAACAAATAAATGTTATCAAAGGCAAGATAAATTACTTTTCTACCAAACTGGATATAATTTTCGTGTTTTTATTCAATTTAACATGTTTATTCAGCTCGATAAGCATACAGTGTTTACCGAGGTATTGGAAAATTCGAAATGGCGACCGACTCTCTGTTTAACACGGTAAGTTCGGGAAAAGGTGTTATAAATAATAAACTAGACAAAATACTATTAAAAAACCACCGAATATATGTCAAGTTATGTCACGATAACATATATTGAGCGAATTTCTAACAGTATTTTGTCTAGTTTATTATTTATTACATCCCAGGGTTCTATCCTTGGACCTCTATTGTTCCTGATATTCATAAATGACCTCCCCGACAACATTGCCTCTGAGATGGGTATATATGCTGATGACACTACACTCTATGGCAGACACGACAGGAAGACGAATGAACACATTTCTAAAGAAATGGCAGAAACACTAGAGGAAGACCTCAAATCTGTAGTGGAATGGGGACAAAAGTGGTTGGTCGCATTCAATGCTGCCAAGACTAAACTAGTTTCATTCAATAATTACAAGAAACCCTCTCTACCACCAATAGCAATGGCCAACGACTCTTTATCTGAGAGTCCATCTTTCAAACTCCTTGGCCTAACGTTCACAGGAAACATGAGTTGGAACAATTACATTGAAGGCATTGCCAGGGCCGCTGCAAGAAAGGTAGGCTCTCTCTACCGTGCTAGAAAACTACTAACACCCGAAAGTATCCTGTACCTCTATAAGGCCACCATTCGCCCATGTATGGAGTATTGCTGCCACATCTGGGCTGGTGCATCTGCTACTAGTCTCTCGCTCCTTGACAAGGTTCAAAAGAGAGTCGCAAATCTGATAGGCCCTGAACTGGCATCTAAGCTTCAGCCTCTGTCCCATCGACGAAATGTTGCATCCCTCTGCCTGTTCTACAAGTATTTTAGTGGTGAATGCTCTGATGAACTGCAATCACTTGTGCCCCCACGACGCGAGCACCCTCGACAAACCCGACAGGCTACTAGATCCCACCTCCACACTGTACAGGTCCCTAGATGTAAAAGATCTTTTTACTCCAATAGTTTCTTCCCCAGAACCGCAAGACTCTGGAATTCCATTCCAGGTGCCTGCTTCCCCAACAGTACTGACGTGCAGAAGTTCAAGTGTAACGTGAACCGACACCTTGCTGCCCAAATCCCTACATAGTACCCCAGTAGTTGTTGCCCCTGATAGTAGCCCCCTACACCAAAGTGGCAATTTGCCTTGTTTGGGGTGAAAATGTAATAATAAAAAAAAAATAAAATAAAAAAAAAGACAGACAGACAAATATTTTTAATTTAAATCTAAATTAACGTCTTCTTATTTAATTTGTTAGGTGAAAGTCTACATATATTATTTAAACAAATAAAATCAGTAAACGTTCTTCGTAATTTTTGTACATCTTACTATTGGCGACTTTACAAGTGAGTTTGTAAATCAATTTTAACGTCATTCGACTGTTAGGTGGAAAGCACACATAAATACGACGTTAATATTTCACACCGGTGGTCAATAAACTGCACGAGTACTCAAACATCTCTCAACCAAACAAAGGTGAAAAAAACTAAACAAATAAAATCAGTAAACGGTCGGTAATTTCCGTAACGCCGACCACAACACTCGTGAAATTCCGTGGAGACAAGTTCTTCAAGGGAGACAATGAAGATTTCCGATTATCTGCCCTTGATTTCTTAGTCTGCCTTTTGCTTATATACGCCATATCAACCCTTTTCCACGTTATTTAATGGCGATTTCAGTATTTTGGAATGAAAATGCTTTTTATAGAATAATTTTTTGGGATTTTTTTTTTTTTATGATTAAATAAGCGACGTGGTTATTCTATATTAAATAAATGCTGAAATAAAATTATAAATAAATAAAAAAATACAATATAAAACCATCGATAATTTAACACATTCTCAAACAGAAGATTAATACTCGATTTAAAGTTTGCAGCAAACTATTAAAAATACAACAAATTATAAATAAATATACATTTTATTTGACAATGATATCTGTAAAAAAAGGAAACGTGTAGTATCTGTTCTTTTTTTTTTTTTCGTTTAATGACATGAAATAATTATAGGGTTTGTATTACTGTACACATAGATTCGAAAAAGCTGTCAATAAACAAATATATAACAAATAAATGTTATCAAAGGCAAGATAAATTACTTTTCTACCAAACTGGATATAATTTTCGTGTTTTTATTCAATTTAACATGTTTATTCAGCTCGATAAGCATACAGTGTTTACCGAGGTATTGGAAAATTCGAAATGGCGACCGATTCTCTCTTTAACACGGTAAGTTCGGGAAAAGGTGTTATAAATAATAAACTAGACAAAATACTATTAAAAAACCACCGAATATATGTCAAGTTATGTCACGATAACATATATTGAGCGAATTTCTAACAGTATTTTGTCTAGTTTATTATTTATTACATCCCAGGGTTCTATCCTTGGACCTCTATTGTTCCTGATATTCATAAATGACCTCCCCGACAACATTGCCTCTGAGATGGGTATATATGCTGATGACACTACACTCTATGGCAGACACGACAGGAAGACGAATGAACACATTTCTAAAGAAATGGCAGAAACACTAGAGGAAGACCTCAAATCTGTAGTGGAATGGGGACAAAAGTGGTTGGTCGCATTCAATGCTGCCAAGACTAAACTAGTTTCATTCAATAATTACAAGAAACCCTCTCTACCACCAATAGCAATGGCCAACGACTCTTTATCTGAGAGTCCATCTTTCAAACTCCTTGGCCTAACGTTCACAGGAAACATGAGTTGGAACAATTACATTGAAGGCATTGCCAGGGCCGCTGCAAGAAAGGTAGGCTCTCTCTACCGTGCTAGAAAACTACTAACACCCGAAAGTATCCTGTACCTCTATAAGGCCACCATTCGCCCATGTATGGAGTATTGCTGCCACATCTGGGCTGGTGCATCTGCTACTAGTCTCTCGCTCCTTGACAAGGTTCAAAAGAGAGTCGCAAATCTGATAGGCCCTGAACTGGCATCTAAGCTTCAGCCTCTGTCCCATCGACGAAATGTTGCATCCCTCTGCCTGTTCTACAAGTATTTTAGTGGTGAATGCTCTGATGAACTGCAATCACTTGTGCCCCCACGACGCGAGCACCCTCGACAAACCCGACAGGCTACTAGATCCCACCTCCACACTGTACAGGTCCCTAGATGTAAAAGATCTTTTTACTCCAATAGTTTCTTCCCCAGAACCGCAAGACTCTGGAATTCCATTCCAGGTGCCTGCTTCCCCAACAGTACTGACGTGCAGAAGTTCAAGTGTAACGTGAACCGACACCTTGCTGCCCAAATCCCTACATAGTACCCCAGTAGTTGTTGCCCCTGATAGTAGCCCCCTACACCAAAGTGGCAATTTGCCTTGTTTGGGGTGAAAATGTAATAATAAAAAAAATAAAAAATAAAAAAAAAGACAGACAGACAAATATTTTTAATTTAAATCTAAATTAACGTCTTCTTATTTAATTTGTTAGGTGAAAGTCTACATATAATATTATTTAAACAAATAAAATCAGTAAACGTTTTTCGTAATTTTTGTACATCTTACTATTGGCGACTTTACAAGTGAGTTTGTAAATCAATTTTAACGTCATTCGACTGTTAGGTGGAAAGCACACATAAATACGACGTTAATATTTCACACCGGTGGTCAATAAACTGCACGAGTACTCAAACATCTCTCAACCAAACAAAGGTGAAAAAAACTAAACAAATAAAATCAGTAAACGGTCGGTAATTTCCGTAACGCCGACCACAACACTCGTGAAATTCCGTGAGACAAGTTCGTCAAGGGAGACAATGAAGATTTCCGATTATCTGCCCTTGATTTCTTAGTCTGCCTTTTGCTTATATACGCCATATCAACCCTTTTCCAGGTTATTTAATGGCGATTTCAGTATTTTGGAATGAAAATGCTTTTTATAGAATAATTTTTTGGGATTTTTTTTATTTTTTTATTTATGATTAAATAAGCGACGTGGTTATTCTATATTAAATAAATGCTGAAATAAAATTATAAATAAATAAAAAAATACAATATAAAACCATCGATACTTTAACACATTCTCAAACAGAAGATTAATACTCGATTTAAAGTTTGCAGCAAACTATTAAAAATACAACAAATTATAAATAAATATACATTTTATTTGACAATGATATCTGTAAAAAAAGGAAACGTGTAGTATCTGTTCTTTTTTTTTTCGTTTAATGACATGAAATAATTATAGGGTTTGTATTACTGTACACATAGATTCGAAAAAGCTGTCAATAAACAAATATATAACAAATAAATGTTATCAAAGGCAAGATAAATTACTTTTCTACCAAACTGGATATAATTTTCGTGTTTTTATTCAGTTTAACATGTTTATTCAGCTCGAAAAGCATACAGTGCTTACCGATGTATTGGAAAATTCGAAATGGCGACCGACTGTCTCTTTAACACGGTAAGTTCGGGAAAAGGTGTTATAAATAATAAACTAGACAAAATACTATTAAAAAACCACCGAATATATGTCAAGTTATGTCACGGTAACATATATTGAGCAAATTTCTCAAAGTATTTTGTCTAGCTTTTTATTTATTACATCTTTTTCCGAACTTACCGTGTTAAAGAGAGAGTCGGGCGCCATTTTGAATTTTCCAATATATCGGTAAACACTGTTTTTTCGAGCTGAATAAACATGTTTAATTTAATAAAAACACGGAAATTATATCCAGTTTGGTGGGCTGAAATAAGGAACCAAGCAGAGAGCCGATGCGAGGTTAAAGAGACAGACAGACAGAGGATGTAGTTGGAGAGATACAGTACAGCTAGATAGATAGATAGATAGACAGACAGATATATAAATATTTTTAATTTAAATCTAAATTAACGTCTTCTTATTTAATTTGTTAGGTGAAAGTCTACATATAATATTATTTAAACAAATTAAATGAGTAAACGTTTTTCGTAATTTTTGGACATCTTACTATTGGCGACTTTACAAGTGAGTTTGTAAATCAATTTTAACGTCATTCGACTGTTAGGTGGAAAGCACACATAAATACGACGTTAATATTTCACACCGGTGGTCAATAAACTGCACGAGTACTCAAACATCTCTCAACCAAACAAAGGTGAAAAAAACTAAACAAATAAAATCAGTAAACGGTCGGTAATTTCCGTAACGCCGACCACAACACTCGTGAAATTCCGTGAGACAAGTTCGTCAAGGGAGACAATGAAGATTTCCGATTATCTGCCCTTGATTTCTTAGTCTGCCTTTTGCTTATATACGCCATATCAACCCTTTTCCAGGTTATTTAATGGCGATTTCAGTATTTTGGAATGAAAATGCTTTTTATAGAATAATTTTTTGGGATTTTTTTTATTTTTTTATTTATGATTAAATAAGCGACGTGGTTATTCTATATTAAATAAATGCTGAAATAAAATTATAAATAAATAAAAAAATACAATATAAAACCATCGATAATTTAACACATTCTCAAACAGAAGATTAATACTCGATTTAAAGTTTGCAGCAAACTATTAAAAATACAACAAATTATAAATAAATATACATTTTATTTGACAATGATATATGTAAAAAAAGGAAACGTGTAGTATCTGTTCTTTTTTTTTTTTCGTTTAATGACATGAAATAATTATAGGGTTTGTATTACACATAGATTCGAAAAAGTTGTCAATAAACAAATATATAACACATAAATGTTATCAAAGGCAAGATAAATTACTTTTCTACCAAACTGGATATAATTTTCGTGTTTTTATTCAATTTAACATGTTTATTCAGCTCGAAAAGCATACAGTGTTTACCGATGTATTGGAAAATTCGAAATGGCGACCGACTCTCTCTTTAACACGGCAAGTTCGGGAAAAGGTGTTATAAATAATAAACTAGACAAAATACTATTAAAAAAACCAACGTGTAGTGGGGGAAAAGAAAACCCAGGGGAATGGAGGGGGAGGAGCGGACTTTGAAGAAATTAGAGTTTTTGACTTCCCCTCACGGGGATGTCGGGTTAGCAGCTCAGATCCCCCCGCGAGGGGGGGAGAGCAGAGAAGAAAGACGCAGTGGGTGCTAGCGGGCCAGAGTGTCGCGTCGCAATTAAGAGAGAGAGGGGATAGGAATCCCTGCCCACAGAGGGGAGCAGAAACGAAGCACCCGCCCTACCCCACGTCACCCTACCCACTAACTTACCCCAACGGAAGCGAGAAAGAGAGCCCTGTCTGCTCGATCCACTGGGAGAGCAGCGAAGATAGATAAAGTTTGGGCCTGGCAGGTCAGTGCTGCTCAGGCAATTAAGTGTGGAGAAATTAGACCATCCCCTGTCTCTAGAGGGAAGAGACCGGAACGAAGAAAAAACGCATGCAAAAAACCAACAAAAGCAGGTCTCAATTACCAGCTAGTGGTGTTGGTCCCGAGATTCCAGTCTCCCAAAAAAGGGGATCGGTTTCCGGGTCCAAGCTCCCAACTACCCACTAACTTACCCCAACGGAAGCGAGAAAGAGAGCCCTGTCTGCTCGATCCACTGGGAGAGCAGCGAAGATAGACAAAGTTTGGGCCTGGCAGGTCAGTGCTGCTCAGGCAATTAAGTGTGGAGAAATTAGACCATCCCCTGTCTCTAGAGGGAAGAGACCGGAACGAAGAAAAAACGCATGCAAAAAACCAACAAAAGCAGGTCTCAATTACCAGCTAGTGGTGTTGGTCCCGAGATTCCAGTCTCCCAAAAAAGGGGATCGGTTTCCGGGTCCAAGCTCCCACAAATGTGGAGTCGGTCCTTGCTAACGAAGGTTAGTATGAAAACACCTTAACCTATCCCGAAAGCCCGGTGGCGGACAGTTTCGTAACTTAGAGAACAGATACTACACTTTGATCTTGTCACGAGGGCCGAGAAAGTCGTGGAAAATTCAATACATAAAATCAACAGCTTTAATTTCTATGAATCGTCATTCGCGTATCGGTGCGAAGTCAAGTGTCGGCGTTAGAAAGCCGTTCTTAACATGGAGAGATTGGGATACGGCCATTCCGAAAGTCGTTCTTAAAATGGAGAGAGGAGGAGGGCGTTTTGTAACCATTCCGTACAAGCATCTAACAATTTAATAACAACCATCAAATGTTAAATAAAAATAAGATCAATAAAAAAATAAATAAAAATAAAAAAACATCAAATCAAATAAAAACAACGATCAATGTGTCATATCTGTTAACGAAAATATTTTTTTTAATTATTAGCAAATAATTCAAAGTGTAGTATCTGTTTTATTATTATTAATGACAGTTTAAAGGCTCCAAAATCACTTTCGAATTCAACATCAACTGTCGCATTAACTCGCATCCCTACAATTCTGAAATCTCGTCCCAATAGTGTAGAAGCGCCCATTTCAACCTAATAACATGGATTTCAATATCTAATAAAAAACATGTACTAATTTTTATACAAATACAGAAAAAAGAAACGGTTACTACGTTTAGCCAGAAAGACATAATTAGTAATTATGCATTTATGTTACCGTGTTTTGTGTTTGCATTTCCTTTTTTGTTTTGTTTTTTTCGTTTTTTCATTTGAAATTCAAGTTTCACGACAACTTGATTAAAATGTTAGAATACAAAGAATAGATTTCTAAATAACACCGTTTTTATTTCGGCACGGTAGCATAACTGCATATACTTTTGCAGGTTTTTGTTTTTTTCCTATTATAATCATACGTATATTTTGTGTCTATGACGTAACTGTTCCTTAGTTCGTCTTTATCAATGTTACAGCATATTCCAAATATCACATCCATCTGTAGAGTGGTTTATTTAAGTGATATTCATTAACAAATATAGGGTTTGTATTACTGTACACATAGATATAAATTATATTGAAAATTATATATAAAGAACGAAATGTGTAGTGTCTGTTCATTTTTTTTTTCGTTTAATAACACGAGGTAATTATAATAACTTAAATAAAATATCATTTTTTTTTATTATTCACTTTAAACATTAAAAAAAAAACAAGATTATTATTTTACATAAAAGAAATGCTGAAATAAAATCACAAATTATACCAAAAATTACTTACCTTTCTTCTAGTGAAAACTCCCAGTAAAAATACATGTGTCTCTAACCACGACGTTTCGTGAAATGGCAAATTCCACCCAAACATATTTCTTCCCGCGTTTATTTCATGTGAGCACGAGAGAGAGAGAGAGAGAGAGAGAGAGAGACAGAGATGGAGAGAGGGGGAGAGAGAGAGAGAGAGAAAGAGAGAGAGGGGGGAGAGAGAGAAAGAGAGAGAGAGAGACAGAAAGAGAGAGAGGGGGGAGAGAAAGACGGAAAATAATGAAATTATGAAAGTAATAAAACAATAAAACTTCCACCCACACACCCACACACTCCGCACGTGTTTGCACTCTTGCCCGGGGTCAAACGGAAGTCAAATCAAATACATTACATCTCGTCAAAGTTTTGTTTCTGTCATGACGTGGCGAAGGGTGGGGGTATGAAGCGAATTTGAAATTTAACGAATTTTATTTCAACGCGCCAATTCCTCCCCCTCCCACCGCCTCCCTCTTTCGGATCGTAAAAATAACTGTTTTTTCTTTGTTATTAAATTGTATTTTTTTAAGAAATCGTTACCTTAAAAGTTCAGAAAGCCATTCTTAATGTAGAGAGGATCATGTTAACTATTCTGTCCAATAATTTAATAAGCAGAAGATCTGATAAAAATTCAATTTAACTTGTATTAACACTTTCAATCTCTCCATGATAAGAACGGCTTTCTGAAAAAAAAACACCTCACAATCTGGAAAGCCGTTCTTACCATGGAGAGATTGGGCTCCCCCCAATTCCGAAAGTCGTTCTTAAAATGGGGAGAGGAAGGCGTTTTGTAACTATTCCGTACAGTCACCTAACTATTTAATAAAAAAAAAACATCGGGTTTGTATTACTGTACACATAGATTCGAAAAAGTTGTCAAAAAACAAATATATAACAAATAAATGTTATCAAAAGGCAAGATAAGTTACTTTTCTACCAAACTGGATATAATTTTTGTGTTTTTATTCAAGGTAACATGTTTATTCAGCTCGAAAAACATAGTGTTTACCGATGTATTGGAACATTCAAAATGGCGTCTGATTCTCTCTTTAACACGGTAAGTTTGGGAAAAGGTGTTATAAATAAAAAACTATACACAATACTACTAAAAACCCGCCGAATATATGTCCACCTATGTCACGGTAACATATATTGATCGAGTTTGTACAGTATTTTATCTGGGTTTTTATTTATAACACCTTTTCCCAAACTTACGGCTGAATAAACATGTTATATTGAATAAAAACACGAAAAATATATCCAGTTGGGTAGAAAAGTAACTTATCTTGCCTTTGATAACATTTATTTGTTATATATTTGTTTTTATTACAACTTTTTCGAATCTATGTGTACAGTAATACAACACCAAAACATTAAATGTTAAATGAAAATAAGATCAATAAAAAATAAATAAATATAAAATACATCAAATCAAATAAAATAAACGATCAATGTGTAGTATCTGTTAACGAAAATATTTTTTTATATACACGTTGACTTGCCTTGGTCTATAGAATCTAACTCTCATTCAGGTATGCTGAAAACGAATATCGCAAGGAAAATTAGCTGAGACAAATAGTTTTCGAGGATGGTGACAATTGGTATGAAGGGTTACCCCTACATTGACCAAGGTCTTATATGTGGGGTCGGCCCCACATACGGTCTTTGCTGGCAGTATCTGCCGGAACAGATGGTATTTATTTGCTCCCCCACCAAGCAAATTAGGCACAAGGCCAATTTTTAATGTGAGGAGTGAAGAGAGGGGGAAGGGAAAAAGGGGACCAGCTCCCGAGAGGTGGGAAATGGGAGCTGGTTAATGGTCAGGCATGTGGGGTTTCCCCCACATCTGGTCTTTGCTAGTCATAGCTCGTCATAGCCTGCAGTATCTGCCGGAACATCTTGTCACGAGGGCCGGCAAAGTCGTAAAATTCAATACATAAAATCAACAGCTTTCATTTCTATGTATCGTCATTCGCGTATCGGTGCGAAGTCGAGTGTCGGGGTTCTTGTCTCATTGAAGGGGAAGTAAGTTTTTTAACACAGTTGCGTTGGAAATGCATTTCTGCACGTGCATGGCTGGACGATAAGAATAACATTACAAATAAAAGCAATAATTATTATCTTCAAGTCTCTTCTTAAAGGGGCTTTTCGGCTGGCTACGAAGTTACAACTAGCTAATCGACACTCGACACTGTCAATGAGTTATGCGAAACAGACGGACTGTTCCGCTGTATCACAGTTATTAAGTGTGGTTAGACTGAAACTCATCAAAGCCAGTAATCTAAGTTTCAACTAGCTAATAGACATTCGGCACTTTCAATGAGTTATGCGATCACCGCCACTTGTCCAAAAACGGACTGTTCCGCTGTATCACAGTTATTAAGGGTGGTAAGAGTGTAACTCATCAGAGCCAGTAACCTAACTTACAACTAGCTAGTCGACATTCGACACTGTCATTGAGTTATGCGATACACTGCTAATTGTCCAGAGACGGACTGTTCTACTGTATCACAGTTGTAAAGGGTGGTTATACTAAAACTCATAAGAGCCAGTAATCTAATTTACAACTAGCTTATCGACAGTAGACATTTTCACTGAGTTTACGTGTGTGTGTGTGTGTGTGTGTGTGTGTGTGTGTGTGTGTGTGTGTGTGTGTGTGTGCTTCGTTAACATTCGGACTGTCATTTTAAAATCGTTCGGGTATGCTGAAAACGAATATCGCAAGGAAAACCAGCACAGACTGACTATAGACTCACCATCAAAGTATTGAAATATTTTTTATTTTATAAAGGAATCACTACTTATCAAGCCCCAGAGGCCACTCGAGGATAAGGGTTAAAGTGTGTACATACAGTAGTCAATGGACAATATCATAGTAATCGTTAGAAGTGTAAATTTGGTAAATTGGATTATTTAAGAGGAACGGCTCATCAAGAACTTGTTTACATTGGACTTGAAGACGACGAAATAAAAATATAAAGTTGAAAGAACTAGCAAAAAATATCATTTTAACGATGCATTTCAAATCGTAAACTGCCTGTTTACATTCTTTTTTACATTTTTCGAAGATAATAAAAAGTGTAAAAAAAAGCAAACCTTTAGAATCCTAAAAAGATCTCCCGGGAGCATTTTTGCAAGATGAAAAATATACAAACCAAAATAAAGAGAGGAGGCAACCCTGCTCAAAAATATTGCTTATTACATCGCCTAAAAAAAGAAGAAGAATCGGTGGCTCCGTGGGGAAGTAAATTGTATTCTTTTTTCTAACTTGGTTTACCAAAAGTTTTTATTGCTAACATTTATTTTCATGAACTCTAACCACACCTCACAACCCTAATCCGGCCGGTCGGGGAAAAACGTTTTTATTTTTTTAAATTTTCGTGAATACGACAACACACATACGCACGCATGTACACACATACACACACACACACGCACGCACACATAAGCATATCGCTTGTCACCAAGCTAAAGAAGAGAGAGAGAGTGGGGGAAGGAGAGAAAGGGTCGTACGTGCCGGGGTCAAACAGAAGTTAAATGAAATCGATTATAAATCGCTCGACAAAGTTGTGTCAGAACTTTTTATTCTATGAAACTTAAGATTAATAAAACGAAATAATCGTGACCCCCCGTGGAAATTTCATGGCGAATATTTCGCATTCAAGAGAACAAAACGAAAAAGTAGTGAACAAATAAATATATAAGAAAATGAATGTTACCAAAGGCAAGGTAAGTTACTCTTCTACCTAGATCACATTTTTGTTGTTTTAACTTATTTTAAAACGTTTATTTAACACAAACAAAAGTAGCGCACGGTTTTAAGTTAGAACAATAAAGAAGTGTCTGACATTTTACAGACATCTTGTGAGACTCGATAATCGCTCCAAACTCGAAAATTAAGCAAAATACTGGTAGGAACACATCCAATAAATGTCAGCAAACGTTCGAACATGTTTTCTTTTTCACATTAGCGAAACACTTATCAGAGAAAAAGCGAAAATGAGAAGCAAACACAAATGAAGAAGTCGGTTTTTATCGTTGAGCACAAAAACAACAAAAAAAAGAGTATCTAATCTAATAGGCCCCGTGCGTGCTATAGGTCAATCTCCAACGTCTGTCCCATCGCCTCCTCGGTGTTGCATCCCTGTTTACAAGTACTTTAATGGGATGTGCTCTGATGAACCCATAGCACTTATACCAGTGCCCGGAAAACTTGTCCAGAGAAAACTCGTCTCCGGAAAAACCGTACCCGGAAAACTCGAACCGTCAGTTTTTTCAGGTATGCTGAAAACGAATATCGCAAGGAAAATTAGCAGAGAAAAATAGTCTTGGAGCTAGTTTTATTAATGCGTGTATTTTGAAATGTAAATCACTGGCGACCATATATATATATATATATATATATATATATATTATATTTTTAACTTTTTATAACTTTTTAAATTACCGGGTGCTAACCTCTCTCTCTCTCTCTCTCTCTCTCTCTCTCTCTCTCTCAACGACGCACACACCCACATACACACACACTTGCATAAACACACACACACACACGCCCACGTTCACTCTTCAAACTAAACAAATTTAACTCAGCACACACACACACAAAAATATATATATATATATATATATATATATATATTATTTTTGAATTTTTTATAACTTTTTAAAGTTTCGGGTGCTAACCTCTCTCTCTGTCTCTCTCTCTCTCTTTCTCCCTCTCTCTCTCTCTCTCTTTCTCTTGCTCGCTTGCTCGCTCTCGCGCACGCGCTTCTCCGTGTCCTTATATATAGACAGAGAGAGAGGGAAAAGGGGGGAGAGACCGAAAGAGACAGAGAATGTGTCTACGCTCCCCTCCAACATGCTTCAACGCCAACGACGCACACACCCACATACACACACACTTGCATTAACACAAACATACAAATTTAACTCAGCACACACACTCACATAAACACATAAACACATACACACACACACACACACACACACTCGCATAAAGGCACCAACACACACAAACACAAAGTATTACTCTGTGTGTGCGTGCGTGCGTGCGCGCATATCACGCCACATTCACTCTTCAACTAAACAAGTTTAAATCAACCAATGAAAAGGCAGCTAGGTAACACAAACTCCATAAAAGGTAAAAAGGTTGCGACATCGACTGCGAACTGTTCGGTTTTTCCCGGAAAAGTTAACGGTTTTCACGGCGATGGTGAAATATAAAAAGAGGCCTAAAACGGGCTGTAAATTCAGTTTGGACCCTGGCAGCGAGATGAGTTCCGGAAGAATAGATGACCAGCCAGTCGACCCAGCTAAGCCGCCGCCCTGCCGCTCCTCTGTCTACTTCTCTGATGTCAAAAAAAAAGGTATTTCTTGTCGTTTCAAAGTAGATGACGCATTTATTTCAGTTGTGTAAACTGCACAAGTGTTCAAATGAACGTTGTTAGTATGAGCACAGTTCATAAACACGTCGAATTTCTTTTCAAATTTCGACACTTGTGTAGTTTACACGATTTTAACGTTTAACGTCTTTTTATATTTTATTATACTGTTAGAAAGCCAGCCAACAAATATTACCGTGACAATTGTGCAGTTTATAGACCATGCTGTTCTTGGTTAAAATATTTAAATTTAAATCTAAATTAACGTCTTTTTTTTTTAATTTGTTAGATGAAAGCATACATATAATATTATTTAAGGGTGGTCAATAAACTATAGAATTACCGTGACAATTGTGCAATTTATAAACCGTGCTGTTCTGGGAAAAAAATATTAAAATTTAATCTTAATTAACGTCTTTTTTTTTTAATTTGTTAGATGAAAGCATACATATAATATTATTTAAGGGTGGTCAATAAACTATAGAATTACCGTGACAATTGTGCAATTTATAAACCGTGCTGTTCTGGGAAAAAATATTAAAATTTAAATCTAAATTAACGTCTTTTTTTTTAAATTTGTTAGGTGAAAGCATACATATAATATTATTTAAGGGTGGTCGATAAACTATAGAATTACCGTGACAATTGTGCAGTTTATAATCCGTGCTGTTCTGGGGAAAAAATATTAAAATTTAAATCTAAATTAACGCCTTTTTTTTAAATTTGTTAGATGAAAGCATGTATATAATATTATTTAAGGGCGGTCCATAAACTGTAGAATTACCGTGACAATTGTGCAGTTTATAAACCGTTCTTTTATTGGATAAAATACTGGATGTGTATTTTCCCCCCTAAAGTCCAACCCTATCCTCACCGTGGTAGGGGGGTGTAACGTTGTAGTTTAATAGCTACACGGCTAAATGGGCTCTGGCAAAAAAAAAAAAAAATCCAGAAAATGTCGGCATTAGTTTGTTGCGTCCGTCATCTGGTCGTCTTTTTATACGCTTGCATGTGGCGAGCAAAAAGGCGTGATGGGGGCAGGCTGAAAGGAGAACAATACCCGAAAGATGTAAACCGAACGAAAGAGAAAAATGGGCCTCCCTGCAAGGCCCCGTGTTCTCCCCAGCCTGCTCCCAGTTTCCCCGACTTTGCATGCAACTGGTTTTGAGCTTTTGGAAAGCTCTTTTCTCAGTG
>NW_027633128.1:50000-89580 GCF_053919585.1 Euprymna scolopes
AAAATTTGACCCCTATTATGAACCTTTACAATTTATTGTTTTGGGTTCCAATGGAGATATTAAGTTAGATCCATGTCCAAGGAAACTATATGTAAAATTTCAAGTGTTTAGACCCATAATTGTCGGAGGAAATTAGTAGGGTTCTCAAAGGCCAAATCATTGAACTTTGACCCCTTAATTGCAAAATTTCTGTTCAAATACAAATCACATAGATTTTCTAAAATCTCAGTACCCTTTGTATCAAAATTTGGAATATGTAGACTAAAATTGACAGAGAAATGTACACACAGACAGACATATTCAATTCTATAGATAGATAGATAGATAAATAATGAGAGACAGAAAGATAAATATATACAATGATTAATGAATTAGTAGAGATAGTTGTTAAATTTTTGGAAATATGTATGGCAATTTGATGATAAGACTTAGAGCTAACTGTTAATATTTAAAATATATACACAGAAATTCAAATGATAGGACTTATATGTAGAGTGCTCAATACATCAGTAGAGCAAGGTAATAACTTAAAAAAAAATGTAAACGTCAATTTAGATAACCACAATTTTTTTGGTATTCTTGTGTGAATATGACATAATGTAATATAAATTTTAATAATTTTATTCTAACTGTTATGATTCTCAATGATAAATCTAAAATGTCAATATATATATATATAAATATTTATATATATATATTTCAATAAAAAAACACTTCTAATAATTATGTGATCTATAAAACAATTGTCTCCCTTGTACATATATATATAGATTATATATATATATATAATATATATATTATATATATTTATATATATATATATATATATTTACTTAAAAAAAATAACTTCTAATAATTATGTGATCTATATATAAATTGTCTCCCTTGAATATATATATATATATATATATATATATATATATATTTCAATTAAAAAAATCACTTCTAACAATTATGTGATCTATATACAAATTGTCTCCCATTTTTTTAGCACTATTTACAGTGTAATTAATAAGTAGAAATCTAAATAAAATATCTTTATTGCTCTATGTCTAATTGAGCACTCTTATATAACTCTAGTTAAATCTTAATGTTTATTTTTCCTGTAATAAAATAAACGTTTTATAATATCAGCTCTGTCTAGTTTTGAACACTATTTGAAGTGTATTAATTAAGTTCAAATCTAAATAAAATGTCTTTATTGCTCTATGTCTAATTGAGCACTCTTATATGACTAGTTGAATCTTAATGTTTATTTATCCTGTAATAAAATAACATACATATAAAAATTGAATATATATAAATATATATATATATATATATATATCAATTAAAAAAATAACTCCTAATAATTATGTTACATATATACAAATTGTCTCCCTTGAATATATATATATATATATATATATATATATATATATATATTATATATATATTTATTTCAATAAAAAAACTTTTAATAATTAGGTAATCTATGTATTACTTGTCTCCCTTGAATATATATATATATTATATATATATATATATATATATATATATATATATAAATATATATTTTATATATATATATATGTATTTATATATATATATATTTCAATAAAACAATAACTTCTAATAATTATGTGATCTATATAACAATTGTCTCCCTTGAACATATATATACAGATTATATATATAAAATATACATATATTATATATATATATATATATATTTATATATATACATATATATATATATATATTCATTTAGAAAAAAAATAACTTCTAATAATTATGTGATCTATATATAAATTGTCTCCTTTGAATATATATATATATATATATTTATGTATTTATTTCAATAAAAAAGTAAGTTCTAATAATTATGTGATCTATATACAAATTGGCTCCCTTGAATATACATATATATTTCAATTAAAAAAATAACTTCTAATAATTATATATAAAAATTGAATAAATATATATATATATATATATATATATTTCAATTAAAAAAATAACTTCTATAAATTATGTGATATATATACAAATTGTCTCCCTTGAATATATATATATATATATATATATATATATATATATATATATATATATATATATATATATATATATATATATATAAATTTATTTCATTAAAAACAAACTTCTAATAATTATGTTATCTATGTATTAATTGTCTCCCTTTAATATATAAATATACATATTATATATATATATATATTTATATATATATATATTTCAATAAAAAAATAACTTTTATAATTAAGTTATCTATATAACAATTGTCTCCCTTAAATATATATATATATATATATATATATATATATATATATATATATTTATTTCAATAAAAAAATAAGTTCTAATAATTATGTGATCTATATACTAATTGTCTCATTGAATATATATATATATATATATATATATATATATTTATATAGATTTCGATAAAAAATTACTTCTAATAATTATGTGATGTATATACAAATTGTCTCCCTTTTTTAGCACTACTTTAAGTGTAATTATAAAGTACAAATCTAAATAAAATGTCTTCATTTCTCTATGACTATTTGAGCACTCTTATATTACTCTAGTTAAATCTTAATGTTTATTTATCCTGGGATAAAATAAACGTTTTATAATATCAGCTCTGTCTAGTTTTTAGCACTATTTAAAGGGTATTTATTAAGTACAAACCTAAATAAAATGTCTTTATTGCTATCTGTCTCATTGAGAACTCTTATATTACCAGTTGAATCTTAATGTTTATTTATCCTGAAATAAAATAAAATACATATAAAAATTGAATGACTACATATATATATATTCCAATTAATAAAAAAACTTCTAATAATTATGTGATATATATACAAATTGTCTCCCTTGAATATATATATATATATTATATATATATATATATATATATTTTTATTTCAATAAAAAAAAAATTCTAATAATTAGGTTATCTATGTATTAATTGTCTCCCTTGTATATATAAATATATATATTATATATATAAATATATATTATATATATATATATATATATATATATATATATATATATACATATATATATATTTCAATAAAAAAAACTTATAATTATTTGATCTATATAACAATTTTCCCCCTTGAACATATATATATTATATATATAAAATATATATATATATATGTATTTATTTAAAAAAAATAACTTCTAATAATTATGTGATCTATCTATAAGTTGTCTCCCTTTTTTAGCACTAAAGTGTAATTATTAAGTACAAATCTAAATAAAATGTCTTTATTGCTCTATGTCTAATTGAGCACTCTTATATAACTCTAGTTAAATCTTAATGTTTACTTATCTTGTAATAACATAAACGGTTTATAATATCATCTCTGTCTAGTTTTGAACACTATTTAAAGTGTATTTATTAAGTACAAATCTAAATAAAATGTCTTTATTGCTCTATGTCTCAGTGAGCACTCTTATATGACTCTATTTATATCTTAATGATTATTTATCCTGGAATGAAATATACGTTTTATAATATCAGCTCTCTCTAGTTTTTAGCACTATTTAAAGGGTATTTATTAAGTACAAACCTAAATAAAATGTCTTTATTGCTCTATGTCTCATTGAGCACACTTATGTAACTAGTTGAATCTTAATGTTTATTTATCCTGTAATAAAATAAAATACATATAAATATTGAATGAATATATATATATATTTCAATTAAAAAAATAACTTCTAATAATTATGTTATATATATACAAACGACCCCCTTGAATATATATATATTTAATTCAATAAAAACAACTTCTAATAATTAGGTGATCTATGTATTAATTGTCTCCATTGATTATATATATATTATATCTATATATACATATATATTTTATATATATATTTAGTTATATATATATTTCAATAAAAAAATAACTTCTAATAATTATGTGATCTATATAAAAATTGTCTCCCTTGAACATATATATATAGACTATATATATATATAAAATATATATAGATTATATATATATATAAAATATATATATTATATATATATATATATAAATATATTTATATATATATATTTATTAAAAAAAATTCCTTCTAATAATTATGTGATCTATATATAAATTGTCTCCCTTGAATATATATATATATATATATATATATATATATTTATTTATTTCAATAAAAAACATAAGTTATAATAATTATGTGATCTATATATCAATTGTCTCCCTTGAATATATATATACATATATGTATTTCAACAGAAAATTACATCCAATAATTATGTGATCTCTATACAAATTGTCTCCCTTTTTTAGCACTATTTAAAGTGTAATTATAAAGTAGAAATCTAAATAAAGTGTCTTCATTGCTCTATGTCTAATTGAGCACTCTTATATAACTCTAGTTAAATCTTAATGTTTACTTATCCTGTAATAAAATAAACGTTTTATAATATCAGCTCTGTCTAGTTTTGATTACTATTTTAAAGTGGATTTATTAAGTACAAATCTAAATAAAATGTCTTTATTGCTCTATGTCTAATCGAGCACTCTTTTATAACTCTAGTTAAATCTTAATGTTTATTTTTTCTGTAATAAAATAAACATTTTATAATATCAGCTCTGTCTAGTTTTGAACACTATTTAAAGGGTATTTATTAGTACAAACCTAAATAAAATGTCTTTATTGGTCTATGTCTCATTGAGCACTCTTATATTACTAGTTTAATCTTTATGTTTATTAATCCTGTAATCAAATAAAATACATATAAAAATTGAATGAATATATATATATATATTTCAATACAAAAAAATAACTTCTAATAATTATGTTATATATATACAAATTGTCTCCCTTGAATATATATATATATATATATATATATATATATATATATATATATATATATATATATATATATATATATTTATATTTCAATAAAAAAAACTTCTAAGAATTAGGTGATCTATGTACTAATTATGTCCCTTGAATATATATATATATATGTATATATATATATATATATTTTATATATATATATTTAAATAACTAATACAACTTCTAATAATTATGTGATCTATATATAAATTGTCTCCCTTGAATATATATATATATATATATATATATATATTTATATTTCAATAAAAAAAACTTCTAAGAATTAGGTGATCTATGTACTAATTATGTCCCTTGAATATATATATATTGTATATATATATATATGTATATATATATATATATATATTTTATATATATATATTTCAATAACTAAAACAACTTCTAATAATTATGTGATCTATATATAAATTGTCTCCCTTGAATATATATATATATATATATATATTTCAATTAAAAAAATAACTTCTAATATTTATTTGATCTATATACAAATTGTCTCCTTGAATATATATATATATATATATATATATATATATATATTTCAATTAAAAAAATTACTTCTAATAATTATGTGATCTATATAAAAATTGTCTCCCTTTCTTTAGAACTATTTAAAGTGTAATTATTAAGTACAACTATAAATAAAATGTCTTTATTGCTCTATGTCTAATTGAGCACTCTTATATAACTCTAGTTAAATCTTAATGTTTACTTACCCAGTAATAACATAAACGTTTTATAATATCAGCTCTGTCTAGTTTTGCACACTATTTAAAGTGTATTTATTAAGTACAAATCTAAATAAAATGTCTTTATTGCTCTATGTCCCATTGAGAACTCTTATATAACTAGTTGATTCTTAATGTTTATTTATCCTGTAATAAAATAAAATACGTATAAAAATTGAATGACTTATATATTTAAATAAAAAAAGTCACTTCTAATAATTATGTGATATATATACAAATTGTCTCCATTAAATATATATATATACATATATATTATATATTATATATATATATATATATTTATTTCAATAAAAAAACTTCTAATAATTAGGTGATCTATATATTAATTTTCTCCCTTGAATATATAAATACATCTTTTATATATATAAATATATATTTATATATATATATATATACATATATATATATTTCAATAAAAAATAACTTATAATTATGTGATCTATATAACAATTGTCTCCCTTGAACATATAAATTAAATTTATAGATTATATATATATATATATATATATATATATATATATATATGTATTTATTTAAAAAAATAACTTCTAATAATTATGTGATCTATCTATAAATTGTCTCCCTTTTTTTACCACTAAAGTGTAATTATTAAGTACAAATCTAAATAAAATGTCTTTATTGCTCTATGTCTAATTGAGCACTCTTATATAACTCTAGTTAAATCTTAATGTTTACTTATCCTGTAATAACATAAACGGTTTATAAACTCAGCTCTGTCTAGTTTTGAACACTATTTAAAGTGTATTTATTAAGTACAAATCTAAATAAAATGTCTTTATTGCTCTATGTCTCAGTGAGCACTCTTACATGACTCTATTTAAATCTTAATGTTTATTTATCCTGGAATGAAATGAACGTTTTATAATATCAGCTCTGTCTTGTTTTTAGCACTATTAAAAGGGTATTTATTAAGTACAAACCTAAATAAAATGTCTTCATTGCTCTATGTCTCATTGAGCACACTTATATTACTAGTTGAATCTTTATGTTTATTTATCCTGTAATAAAATAAAATACATATAAAAATTTATATTTCAATTAAAAAAATAACTTCTAATAATTATGTGATATATATACAAACGACCCCCTTGAATATATATATATATTTAATTCAATGAAAAAAACTTCTAATAATTAGGTGATCTATGTATTAATTGTCTCCCTTGATTATATATATATATTATATCTATATATATAAATATATATTTTATATATATATATTTAGTTATATATATATATATATATATTTCAATAAAACAATAACTTCTAATAATTATGTGATCTATATAACTATTGTCTCCCTTGAACATATATATATAGACTATATATATATATATATATAAAATATATATAGATTATATATATATATATAAATGTCTTCATTGCTCTATGTCTAATTGACCACTCTTATATAACTCTAGTAACATCTTTATGTTTACTTATCCTGTAATAAAATAAACGTTTTATAATATCAGCTCTGTCTAGTTTTGAATACTATTTAAAGGGTATTTATTAAGTACAAACCTAAATAAAATGTCTTTATTGCTCTATGTCTCATTGAGCACTCTTATATAACTAGTTGAATCTTAATGTTTATTTATCCTGTAATAAAAAAATACATATAAAAATTGAATATATATATATATATAAATATATATAAAAATATATCAATTAAAAAAATAACTTCTAATAATTATGTGATATATGTACAAATTGTCTCCCTTGAACATATATATATATATTATATATATTTATTTCAATAAAAAAATAACTTCTAATAATTATGTGATCTATATATAAATTGTCTCCCTTAAATATAGGTTTATATATATATATATATACATATATATATATATTTCAATAAAAAAAATATGTTCTAATAATTATGTGATCTGTATACTAATTGTCTCATTGAATATATACATATATATATATATATTTCAATAAAAAATTTCTTCTAATAATTATGTGATGTATATACAAATTGTCTCCCTTTGTTTAGCACTATTTAAAGTGTAATTATTAAATAAAAATCTAAATACAATGTCCTTATTGCTCTATGTCTTATTGAGCACTCTTATATAAATCTAGTTCAATCTTAATGTTTATTTATCCTGTAATAAAATAAACGTTTTATAATATCAGCTCTGTCTAGTTTTGAGCACTATTTTAAAGGGTTATTATTAAGTCAAAATGTAAATAACATGACTTTATTGCTCTATGTCTCATTGATGGAATTGAAATAAAAAAAAAATATATATATATATATTTACTTCAATTAAAAAAGACTTCCATTAATTATGTGATCTATATATAAATTGTCTCCCTTGTATATATATATATATATATATATATATATTTCCTTAAAAAAATCACTTCTGATTATTATGTCATCTATATACAAATTGTCTCCCGTGAATATATATATATATATATATATATATATATATATATATATTTATTTCAATAAAAAAAAACTTCTAATAATTATGTGATCTATATACAAATTGTCTCCCTTGAATATATATACAAAATAACTTCTAATCATTATGTGATGTATATATACATTGTCTCCCTTGAATATATATAGATATAGATTATATATATATATATATATGTATTTCAATTAAAAAAATAACTTCTAATTATGTCATCTATATACAAATTGTCTCCCTTGAATATATATATATATATATATATATGTATTTCAAGTAAAAAAATAACTTCTAATAATTATGTGATCTATATATATACCAATGATGCTTGCATGTGCTCCATAGTTTTATATAGCTGTGTAGTAAGTTTAAAAATTGCTTTGTTTAATTATACAAGACGATTTTACTTTAAGAGTGCTCAATGCATTTAAAGAGCTTTGTAGTAAGAGTTGGAAACATTTTTGCAATTATTTTAGACAAATCTACTTCCAGAGTGCTCAATATATTAGTAGAGCTAAATAAAACATTTGAGAAACAGATATGGCATTTCAACTGCATAAATTTATTTTGACAGAGTACAATACATTAGTAGAGCTAAATATACACTTCCAAAAACATGTATGGCAATTCAGCTACACAAATATACTTAAGAGTGCTCAATAGATTAGTAGACGAAAGCATAAAATTCAGAAAACATGAGGAGCTCTGCAGTATGTTTTGAAAACCTAAATGTCAATACATAAGTATAGATATACTGTAAGTTTTTAATATATATATATATATATATATATATATATATATATATATATGACAAGTATTTGAAACAAGTTTCCTATTTGTGTGCCTAATATATTTGAGAGCTCTATGGTAACTTTATAAAACATATTTCAAAATTATGTTAGATAAATTGTCTTTGAGAGTGCTCATTTAATTAAGTAGAGTTCTGCATTAGTTTTGGGGTATGGTTCTCACTTTATTAGGGCAATAACTTGGACACATTATACTATGGACAAATCCATTGAGGACAACCAAAGGTAACCTGTTTTTTTCGACTCTGCTGAATAAGACTCATCCGTCTTGGTTCACTCTTGGGACATTAAAACAAAAAAGGTGAAGAATTAAAAAAAGAATGCAAAAATGTAAATGTCTTTGCAACTCATTCATTTTCACTTTCATAACACAAAAACATCTGTAAAAACTTGATAAAAGAATGCACAAACAATAAAATACAAATTTGCTGTCTTGGAATCTGAATTCAGTAGAAACATCCCCTACTGAAATTCTTGCACACCTCAAAAAAAAAAAAAAAAAAAAAAGATTCCTTCCCAATGCAATACTTTTCAAGCAATTACAGTGTCAGACTTGGTACTGCAATGACTCTGTAAACTGAAAAAATATACATAATAAAAAGTGTTAAGCAAAATTGATTCATGTTAACACCTCTCCCAAGACCACAGATTAACTACAAAAATACTTGATAAAACAAGACACAATTACAAATGTGTATGAAAAAAATTAAAATAAAAAAAATGAAAAAAATCAACCAAGCAATTGCTCATGATTTTCTGGTGTTTGATGGAATGTGAGTAGGCATACAGCCTGGATAATTTTCCAAGGTAAGTGATGATATTCATCATTATTGTCTTTTTGGATTAGTTAAGATATATCTCATAACTATAATTGTTTTATGTATATATTTATATGCCTAGATGTTATGTCTGCTATTTGCATGTTCCCTATAGAAAAAAAGCTACATAAAATCTACAAGTGTATTCTGATGTAAAATTAACTAGTAAATACAATGCTTGTGTTCCTGATATACCAACTATTTCTTATTAGCATATAAGTTGAATCATGAAATGTATCTCCCTTGCCTGTCTCTCTTTATACCTCTGTATTTATCTAGATCTGTCTATCTCTCTTTTCTTATTCTATATCCCTATTCCTCGCCTTGCTATCCACTATGTGTGAACTTATAAATTTCAACATGTCTAGATTGATAAGCTTCTCATTTACCGGTACCTAACTCCCGTTTTGAAGTTAGAAGTTTTAACTTGATTACACGTTTATATGCCAAGGCATCGATGAGGCACATCCAGACGCCAACCTACACGGTGCAGAGAAAGGACAGAAAAAAAACTAAGTCCCGATGTGCCTAGCAGATCAGAAGGCATTTTGCTACGCCTACATGCACCCAACATGGCAGTAGGCGTCGATCGGGCACTTCCAGACACTTATTTACACTGTTTGGAACTTATAAATTTAAATTGAATACTCGTGGACATGTGTTGGTCTAGTAGTTCCTCATCTACCTATAACTACGTCCACCCCTGTAAGGACTTAGAAATTTTCATTTGAATACACGTTGACTTGCCTTGGTCTATAAGATTTTCATCTACCTATACCTACATCCCCTCTTGTTTGGACTTGAATACAATCTGAGATGCTTCGGTCTTACGGATTATCATCTATCTATAACTACATGCCCTGTTGTTTGGACTTAGAAATTATCAATTGAATAAACGTTGACTTGCCTTAGTCTATAGAATTGAAATCTATCTATACCTACATCCCCTCTTGTTTGGACTTGGAATTTTTTCAATTGAATACACGCTGAGATGCCTTGGTCGATAAGATTGTAACCTATCTATACCTACATCCCCTCTTGTTTGGACTTAGAAATTTTTCAATTGAATACACGCTGAGATGCCTTGGTCTATAAGATTGTCACCTATCTATACCTACATCCCCTCTTGTTTGGACTTAGAAATTTTCCAATTGAATACACGCTGACATGCCCTGGTCTATAAGATTGTCACCTATCTATACCTACATCCCCTCTTGTTTGGACTTAGAAATTTTTCAATTGAATACACGCTGAGATGCTTTGGTCTATAAGATTGTCACCTATCTATACCTACATCCCCTCTTGTTTGGACTTAGAAATTTTTCAATTGAATACACGCTGAGATGCCTTGGTCTATAAGATTGTAACCTATCTATACCTACATCCCCTCTTGTTTGGACTTAGAAATTTTTCCATTGATTACACGCTGAGATGCCTTGGTCGATAAGATTGTCACCTATCTATACCTACATCCCCTCTTGTTTGGACTTAGAAATTTTTCACTTGAATACACGCTGAGATGCCTTGGTCTATAAGATTGTCACCTATCTATACCTACATCCCCTCTTGTTTGGACTTAGAAATTTTTCCATTGAATACACGCTGAGATGCCTTGGTCGATAAGATTGTCACCTATCTATACCTACATCCCCTCTTGTTTGGACTTAGAAATTTTTCAATTGAATACACGCTGAGATGCCTTGGTCTATAAGATTGTCACCTATCTATACCTACATCCCCTCTTGTTTGGACTTAGAAATTTTCCAATTGAATACACGCTGACATGCCCTGGTCTATAAGATTGTCACCTATCTATACCTACATCCCCTCTTGTTTGGACTTAGAAATTTTTCAATTGAATACACGCTGAGATGCTTTGGTCTATAAGATTGTCACCTATCTATACCTACATCCCCTCTTGTTTGGACTTAGAAATTTTTCAATTGAATACACGCTGAGATGACTTGGTCTATAAGATTGTCACCTATCTATACCTACATCCCCTCTTGTTTTGACTTAGAAATTTTTCAATTGAATACACGCTGAGATGACTTGGTCTATAAGATTGTCACCTATCTATACCTACATCCCCTCTTGTTTGGACTTAGAAATATTTCACTTGAATACACGCTGAGATGCCTTGGTCTATAAGATTGTCACCTATCTATACCTACATCCCCTCTTGTTTGGACTTGGAAATTTTTCAATTGAATACACGCTGAGATGCCTTGGTCTATAAGATTGCACTTTATCAATACCTACATCCCCTCTTGTTTGGACTTAGAAATTTTTCACTTGAATACACGCTGAGATGCCTTGGTCTATAAGATTGTCACCTATCTATACCTACATCCCCTCTTGTTTGGACTTAGAAATTTTTCCATTGAATACACGCTGAGATGCCTTGGTCGATAAGATTGTCACCTATCTATACCTACATCCCCTCTTGTTTGGACTTAGAAATTTTTCAATTGAATACACGCTGAGATGCCTTGGTCTATAAGATTGTCACCTATCTATACCTACATCCCCTCTTGTTTGGACTTAGAAATTTTCCAATTGAATACACGCTGACATGCCCTGGTCTATAAGATTGTCACCTATCTATACCTACATCCCCTCTTGTTTGGACTTAGAAATTTTTCAATTGAATACACGCTGAGATGCTTTGGTCTATAAGATTGTCACCTATCTATACCTACATCCCCTCTTGTTTGGACTTAGAAATTTTTCAATTGAATACACGCTGAGATGACTTGGTCTATAAGATTGTCACCTATCTATACCTACATCCCCTCTTGTTTTGACTTAGAAATTTTTCAATTGAATACACGCTGAGATGACTTGGTCTATAAGATTGTCACCTATCTATACCTACATCCCCTCTTGTTTGGACTTAGAAATATTTCACTTGAATACACGCTGAGATGCCTTGGTCTATAAGATTGTCACCTATCTATACCTACATCCCCTCTTGTTTGGACTTGGAAATTTTTCAATTGAATACACGCTGAGATGCCTTGGTCTATAAGATTGCACTTTATCAATACCTACATCCCCTCTTGTTTGGACTTAGAAATTTTTCACTTGAATACACGCTGAGATGCCTTGGTCTATAAGATTGTCACCTATCTATACCTACATCCCCTCTTGTTTGGACTTAGAAATTTTTCCATTGAATACACGCTGAGATGCCTTGGTCGATAAGATTGTCACCTATCTATACCTACATCCCCTCTTGTTTGGACTTAGAAATTTTTCAATTGAATACACGCTGAGATGCCTTGGTCTATAAGATTGTCACCTATCTATACCTACATCCCCTCTTGTTTGGACTTAGAAATTTTCCAATTGAATACACGCTGACATGCCCTGGTCTATAAGATTGTCACCTATCTATACCTACATCCCCTCTTGTTTGGACTTAGAAATTTTTCAATTGAATACACGCTGAGATGCTTTGGTCTATAAGATTGTCACCTATCTATACCTACATCCCCTCTTGTTTGGACTTAGAAATTTTTCAATTGAATACACGCTGAGATGACTTGGTCTATAAGATTGTCACCTATCTATACCTACATCCCCTCTTGTTTTGACTTAGAAATTTTTCAATTGAATACACGCTGAGATGACTTGGTCTATAAGATTGTCACCTATCTATACCTACATCCCCTCTTGTTTGGACTTAGAAATATTTCACTTGAATACACGCTGAGATGCCTTGGTCTATAAGATTGTCACCTATCTATACCTACATCCCCTCTTGTTTGGACTTGGAAATTTTTCAATTGAATACACGCTGAGATGCCTTGGTCTATAAGATTGCACTTTATCAATACCTACATCCCCTCTTGTTTGGACTTAGAAATTTTTCACTTGAATACACGCTGAGATGCCTAGGTCTATAAGATTGTCACCTATCTATACCTACATCCCCTCTTGTTTGGACTTAGAAATTTTTCAATTGAATACACGCTGAGATGACTTGGTCTATAAGATTGTCACCTATCTATACCTACATCCCCTCTTGTTTGGACTTAGAAATTTTTCAATTGAATACACGCTGAGATGCCTTGGTCTATAAGATTGTCACCTATCGATACCTACATCCCCTTTTTTTGGACTTAGAAATTTTTCAATTGAATACACACTGAGATGACTTGGTCTATAAGATTGTCACCTATCTATACCTACATCCCCTCTTGTTTGGACTTGGAAATTTTTCAATTGAATACACGCTGAGATGCCTTGGTCTATAAGATTGTCACCTATCTATACCTACATCCCCTCTTGTTTGGACTTAGAAATTTTTCAATTGAATACACGCTGAGATGACTTGGTCTATAAGATTGTCACCTATCTATACCTACATCCCCTCTTGTTTGGACTTAGAAATTTTTCAATTGAATACACGCTGAGATGACTTGGTCTATAAGATTGTCACCTATCGATACCTACATCCCCTTTGTTTGGACTTAGAAATTTTTCAATTGAATACACGCTGAGATGCCTTGGTCTATAAGATTGTCACCTATCTATACCTACATCCCCTCTTGTTTGGACTTAGAAATTTTTCAATTGAATACACGCTGAGATGACTTGGTCTATAAGATTGTCACCTATCTATACCTACATCCCCTCTTGTTTGGACTTAGAAATTTTTCAATTGAATACACGCTGAGATGACTTGGTCTATAAGATTGTCACCTATCGATACCTACATCCCCTTTGTTTGGACTTAGAAATTTTTCAATTGAATACACGCTGAGATGACTTGGTCTATAAGATTGTCACCTATCTATACCTACATCCCCTCTTGTTTGGACTTAGAAATTTTTCAATTGAATACACGCTGAGATGCCTTGGTCTATAAGATTGTCACCTATCTATACCTACATCCCCTCTTGTTTGGACTTAGAAATTTTTCAATTGAATACACGCTGAGATGACTTGGTCTATAAGATTGTCACCTATCGATACCTACATCCCCTTTGTTTGGACTTAGAAATTTTTCAATTGAATACACGCTGAGATGACTTGGTCTATAAGATTGTCACCTATCGATACCTACATCCCCTTTGTTTGGACTTAGAAATTTTTCAATTGAATACACGCTGAGATGACTTGGTCTATAAGATTGTCACCTATCGATACCTACATCCCCTTTGTTTGGACTTAGAAATTTTTCAATTGAATACACGCTGAGATGACTTGGTCTATAAGATTGTCACCTATCTATACCTACATCCCCTCTTGTTTGGACTTGGAAATTTTTCACTTGAATACACGCTGAGATGACTTGGTCTATAAGATTGTCACCTATCTATACCTACATCCCCTCTTGTTTGGACTTGGAAATTTTTCACTTGAATACACGCTGAGATGACTTGGTCTATAAGATTGTCACCTATCTATACCTACATCCCCTCTTGTTTGGACTTAGAAATTTTTCAATTGAATACACGCTGAGATGCACTGGTCTATAAGATTGTCACCTATCTATACCTACATCCCCTCTTGTTTGGACTTAGAAATTTTTCACTTGAATACACGCTGAGATGCCTAGGTCTATAAGATTGCACTCCATCAATACCTACATCCACTCTTGTTTGGACTTAGAAATTTTTCAATTGAATACACGCTGAGATGCCTTGGTCTATAAGATTGCACTCCATCAATACCTACATCCACTCTTGTTTGGACTTAGAAATTTTTCAATTGAATACACGCTGAGATTCCTTGGTCTATAAGATTGTCACCTATCTATACCTACATCCCCTCTTGTTTGGACTTAGAAATTTTTCAATTGAATACACGCTGAGATGCCTAGGTCTATAAGATTGTCACCTATCTATACCTACATCCCCTCTTGTTTGGACTTAGAAATTTTTCAATTAAATACACGCTGAGATGCCTTGGTCTATAAGATTGTCACCTATCTATACCTACATCCCCTCTTGTTTGGACTTAGAAATTTTTCACTTGAATACACGCTGAGATGACTTGGTCTATAAGATTGTCACCTATCTATACCTACATCCCCTCTTGTTTGGACTTAGAAATTTTTCAATTAAATACACGCTGAGATGCCTTGGTCTATAAGATTGCACTCCATCAATACCTACATCCACTCTTGTTTGGACTTAGAAATTTTTCAATTGAATACACGCTGAGATGCCTTGGTCTATAAGATTGCACTCCATCAATACCTACATCCACTCTTGTTTGGACTTAGAAATTTTTCAATTGAATACACGCTGAGATTCCTTGGTCTATAAGATTGTCACCTATCTATACCTACATCCCCTCTTGTTTGGACTTAGAAATTTTTCAATTAAATACACGCTGAGATGCCTTGGTCTATAAGATTGCACTCCATCAATACCTACATCCACTCTTGTTTGGACTTAGAAATTTTTCAATTGAATACACGCTGAGATGCCTTGGTCTATAAGATTGCACTCCATCAATACCTACATCCACTCTTGTTTGGACTTAGAAATTTTTCAATTGAATACACGCTGAGATGCCTTGGTCTATAAGATTGTCACCTATCTATACCTACATCCCCTCTTGTTTGGACTTAGAAATTTTTCACTTGAATACACGCTGAGATGACTTGGTCTATAAGATTGTCACCTATCTATACCTACATCCCCTCTTGTTTGGACTTAGAAATTTTTCAATTAAATACACGCTGAGATGCCTTGGTCTATAAGATTGCACTCCATCAATACCTACATCCACTCTTGTTTGGACTTAGAAATTTTTCAATTGAATACACGCTGAGATGCCTTGGTCTATAAGATTGCACTCCATCAATACCTACATCCACTCTTGTTTGGACTTAGAAATTTTTCAATTGAATACACGCTGAGATTCCTTGGTCTATAAGATTGTCACCTATCTATACCTACATCCCCTCTTGTTTGGACTTAGAAATTTTTCAATTGAATACACGCTGAGATGCCTTGGTCTATAAGATTGTCACCTATCTATACCTACATCCCCTCTTGTTTGGACTTAGAAATTTTTCAATTAAATACACGCTGAGATGCCTTGGTCTATAAGATTGTCACCTATCTATACCTACATCCCCTCTTGTTTGGACTTAGAAATTTTTCACTTGAATACACGCTGAGATGACTTGGTCTATAAGATTGTCACCTATCTATACCTACATCCCCTCTTGTTTGGACTTAGAAATTTTTCAATTGAATACACGCTGAGATGCACTGGTCTATAAGATTGTCACCTATCTATACCTACATCCCCTCTTGTTTGGACTTAGAAATTTTTCACTTGAATACACGCTGAGATGCCTTGGTCTATAAGATTGCACTCCATCAATACCTACATCCACTCTTGTTTGGACTTAGAAATTTTTCAATTGAATACACGCTGAGATGCCTTGGTCTATAAGATTGCACTCCATCAATACCTACATCCACTCTTGTTTGGACTTAGAAATTTTTCAATTGAATACACGCTGAGATTCCTTGGTCTATAAGATTGTCACCTATCTATACCTACATCCCCTCTTGTTTGGACTTAGAAATTTTTCAATTGAATACACGCTGAGATGCCTAGGTCTATAAGATTGTCACCTATCTATACCTACATCCCCTCTTGTTTGGACTTAGAAATTTTTCAATTGAATACACGCTGAGATGCCTTGGTCTATAAGATTGTCACCTATCTATACCTACATCCCCTCTTGTTTGGACTTAGAAATTTTTCAATTAAATACACGCTGAGATGCCTTGGTCTATAAGATTGTCACCTATCTATACCTACATCCCCTCTTGTTTGGACTTAGAAATTTTTCAATTGAATACACGCTGAGATGACTTGGTCTATAAGATTGTCACCTATCTATACCTACATCCCCTCTTGTTTGGACTTAGAAATTTTTCAATTGAATACACGCTGAGATGCACTGGTCTATAAGATTGTCACCTATCTATACCTACATCCCCTCTTGTTTGGACTTAGAAATTTTTCACTTGAATACACGCTGAGATGCCTTGGTCTATAAGATTGCACTCCATCAATACCTACATCCACTCTTGTTTGGACTTAGAAATTTTTCAATTGAATACACGCTGAGATGCCTTGGTCTATAAGATTGCACTCCATCAATACCTACATCCACTCTTGTTTGGACTTAGAAATTTTTCACTTGAATACACGCTGAGATTCCTTGGTCTATAAGATTGTCACCTATCTATACCTACATCCCCTCTTGTTTGGACTTAGACATTTTTCACTTGAATACACGCTGAGATGCCTAGGTCTATAAGATTGTCACCTATCTATACCTACATCCCCTCTTGTTTGGACTTAGAAATTTTTCACTTGAATACACGCTGAGATGACTTGGTCTATAAGATTGTCACCTATCTATACCTACATCCCCTCTTGTTTGGACTTAGAAATTTTTCACTTGAATACACACTGAGATGACTTGGTCGATAAGATTGTCACCTATCTATACCTACATCCCCTCTTGTTTGGACTTAGAAATTTTTCAATTGAATACACACTGAGATTCCTTGGTCTATAAGATTGTCACCTATCTATACCTACATCCCCTCTTGTTTGGACTTAGAAATTTTTCACTTGAATACACGCTGAGATGCCTAGGTCTATAAGATTGTCACCTATCTATACCTACATCCCCTCTTGTTTGGACTTAGAAATTTTTCAATTGAATACACGCTGAGATGACTTGGTCTATAAGATTGTAACCTATCTATACCTACATCCCCTCTTGTTTGGACTTAGAAATTTTTCAATTGAATACACGCTGAGATGACTTGGTCTATAAGATTGCACTCTATCTATACCTACATCCCCTCTTGTTTGGACTTAGAAATTTTTCAATTGAATACACGCTGACATGCCCTGGTCTATAAGATTGTCACCTATCTATACCTACATCCCCTCTTGTTTGGACTTAGAAATTTTTATTTATTTTATGTCTAAATACAAAAAAAATCATTAAAAAATACCAAAGAATAGCATTAAAAGCTTTCGATTCGATAGGAAACATTAAAAATAACAGATGAATGATTCCAGAATCACCACATTCTTTAACCTTTGAGGACATGAACATTTTCCAATTTTTCAAGGTATTAATTTTGTATTTTTTTTATGTCTAAATCAAAGAAAATCATCAAAAAATACCAAAGAATAGCATTAAAAGCTTTCGATTCGATAGGAAACATTAAAAATAACAGATGAATGATTCCAGAATCACCACATTCTTTAACCTTTGAGGACATGAATATTTTCCAATTTTTCAAGGTATTAATTTTGTATTTTTTTTATGTCTTAATCAAAGAAAATCATCAAAAAATACCAAAGAATAGCATTAAAAGCTTTCGATTCGATAGGAAACATTAAAAATAACAGATGAATGATTCCAGATTCACCACATTCTTTCACCTTTGAGGACATGAACATTTTCCAATTTTTACAGGTATTAATTTTGTATTTATTTTATGTCTAAATCAAAGAAAATCATCAAAAAATACCAAAGAATAGCATTAAAAGCTTTCGATTCGATAGGAAACATTAAAAATAACAGATGAATGATTCCAGAATCACCACATTCTTTAACCTTTGAGGACATGAACATTTTCCAATTTTTCAAGGTATTAATTTTGTATTTATTTTATGTCTAAATCAAAGAAAATCATCAAAAAATACCAAAGAATAGCATTAAAAGCTTTCGATTCGATAGGAAACATTAAAAATAACAGATGAATGATTCCAGAATCACCACATTCTTTAACCTTTGAGGACATGAACATTTTCCAATTTTTCAAGGTATTAATTTTGTATTTATTTTATGTCTAAATCAAAGAAAATCATCAAAAAATACCAAAGAATAGCATTAAAAGCTTTCGATTCGATAGGAAACATTAAAAATAACAGATGAATGATTCCAGAATCACCACATTCTTTAACCTTTGAGGACATGAACATTTTCCAATTTTTACAGGTATTAATTTTGTATTTATTTTATGTCTAAATCAAAGAAAATCATCAAAAAATACCAAAGAATAGCATTAAAAGCTTTCGATTCGATAGGAAACATTAAAAATAACAGATGAATGATTCCAGAATGATTCCAGAATCACCACATTCTTTCACCTTTGAGGACATGAACATTTTCCAATTTTTACAGGTATTAATTTTGTATTTATTTTATGTCTAAATCAAAGAAAATCATCAAAAAATACCAAAGAATAGCATTAAAAGCTTTCGATTCGATAGGAAACATTAAAAATAACAGATGAATGATTCCAGAATCACCACATTCTTTAACCTTTGAGGACATGAACATTTTCCAATTTTTCAAGGTATTAATTTTGTATTTATTTTATGTCTAAATCAAAGAAAATCATCAAAAAATACCAAAGAATAGCATTAAAAGCTTTCGATTCGATAGGAAACATTAAAAATAACAGATGAATGATTCCAGAATGATTCCAGAATCACCACATTCTTTCACCTTTGAGGACATGAACATTTTCCAATTTTTACAGGTATTAATTTTGTATTTATTTTATGTCTAAATCAAAGAAAATCATCAAAAAATACCAAAGAATAGCATTAAAAGCTTTCGATTCGATAGGAAACATTAAAAATAACAGATGAATGATTCCAGATTCACCACATTCTTTCACCTATGAGGTCATGAATATTTTCCAATTTTTACAGGTATTAATTTTGTATTTATTTTATGTCTAAATCAAAGAAAATCATCAAAAAATACCAAAGAATAGCATTAAAAGCTTTCGATTCGATAGGAAACATTAAAAATAACAGATGAATGATTCCAGAATCACCACATTCTTTAACCTTTGAGGACATGAACATTTTCCAATTTTTCAAGGTATTAATTTTGTATTTATTTTATGTCTAAATCAAAGAAAATCATCAAAAAATACCAAAGAATAGCATTAAAAGCTTTCGATTCGATAGGAAACATTAAAAATAACAGATGAATGATTCCAGAATCACCACATTCTTTCATCTTTGAGGACATGAACATTTTCCAATTTTTCAAGGTATTAATTTTGTATTTATTTTATGTCTAAATCAAAGAAAATCATCAAAAAATACCAAAGAATAGCATTAAAAGCTTTCGATTCGATAGGAAACATTAAAAATAACAGATGAATGATTCCAGAATCACCACATTCTTTCACCTATGAGGTCATGAATATTTTCCAATTTTTACAGGTATTAATTTTGTATTTATTTTATGTCTAAATCAAAGAAAATCATCAAAAAATACCAAAGAATAGCATTAAAAGCTTTCGATTCGATAGGAAACATTAAAAATAACAGATGAATGATTCCAGAATCACCACATTCTTTAACCTTTGAGGACATGAACATTTTCCAATTTTTCAAGGTATTAATTTTGTATTTATTTTATGTCTAAATCAAAGAAAATCATCAAAAAATACCAAAGAATAGCATTAAAAGCTTTCGATTCGATAGGAAACATTAAAAATAACAGATGAATGATTCCAGAATAACAACATTGTTTCACCTATGAGGTCATGAATATTTTCCAATTTTTCAAGGTATTAATTTTGTATTTATTTTATGTCTAAATCAAAGAAAATCATCAAAAAATACCAAAGAATAGCATTAAAAGCTTTCGATTCGATAGGAAACATTAAAAATAACAGATGAATGATTCCAGAATCACCACATTCTTTCACCTATGAGGTCATGAATATTTTCCAATTTTTACAGGTATTAATTTTGTATTTATTTTATGTCTAAATCAAAGAAAATCATCAAAAAATACCAAAGAATAGCATTAAAAGCTTTCGATTCGATAGGAAACATTAAAAATAACAGATGAATGATTCCAGAATCACCACATTCTTTCACCTATGAGGTCATGAATATTTTCCAATTTTTACAGGTATTAATTTTGTATTTATTTTATGTCTAAATCAAAGAAAATCATCAAAAAATACCAAAGAATAGCATTAAAAGCTTTCGATTCGATAGGAAACATTAAAAATAACAGATGAATGATTCCAGAATGATTCCAGAATCACCACATTCTTTCACCTTTGAGGACATGAACATTTTCCAATTTTTACAGGTATTAATTTTGTATTTATTTTATGTCTAAATCAAAGAAAATCATCAAAAAATACCAAAGAATAGCATTAAAAGCTTTCGATTCGATAGGAAACATTAAAAATAACAGATGAATGATTCCAGATTCACCACATTCTTTCACCTATGAGGTCATGAATATTTTCCAATTTTTACAGGTATTAATTTTGTATTTATTTTATGTCTAAATCAAAGAAAATCATCAAAAAATACCAAAGAATAGCATTAAAAGCTTTCGATTCGATAGGAAACATTAAAAATAACAGATGAATGATTCCAGAATCACCACATTCTTTAACCTTTGAGGACATGAACATTTTCCAATTTTTTAAGGTATTAATTTTGTATTTATTTTATGTCTAAATCAAAGAAAATCATCAAAAAATACCAAAGAATAGTCTTAAAAGCCTACGATTAGATAGGAAACATTAAAAATAACAGATGAATAATTAAAGGTCACACTCATAAACAAAGGTCAAGGTCAAGGGTCAAGCCGGAAACGGTCAAAAAGCGTGAGATTTTTACCAAAAAGGCAAAAACTTAGTGCGTACAAACATCAATGGCTTCCCCCCCCCCCGCCTTTGAACTATAAAGAACTCTGCACTTGATGAGTTTTCGTAATGTTTGGATATATTACTAATTTCGACATGACAATTAAATACTTAATATTTGTTTTGTCTTTAAACGACACTTAAAATCAAACAGCATTTTTGAAGTAGTTTTTAACAAACATACTTTCTTCTTTGTATCTTACTTCTAAATATCTCGATATTTTAGCTATGTTTCCGGATCTTTCTTCTAAGTATCTTGATATTTTAACAATAGATATATATATATATATACATTTTAAATATATTTTCATATGGTTCCTAAAGGTAGATAACTCTTATTTTTATTATCTCTCTTGTAGGAGACTTATATATATATATATATATATATATATATATATATATATATATATATATATATATATATATATATATATTTAAATATAAATTTCTAAGTATATTTTCATTAGGTTTCTTTAAGGGAGATAACTCTGACTTTTTAATTATCTCCCTTGATATTCATCTGGGAAGTTTTTCATGTTTTAACTTATTTTAAAGCGTTTATTTACTTCGGAACAAAACAAGTGTTGAGACTTAAAATAGAACAAGACCGAGATGATTGTCATGAGACCGTCGTCTCGGTGTATATCAGAAGAAAGCCCCAACCAACCTCGATACGAAGTTAATTTTCATGTCGAAAATAGTAATATATCCAAAAATTACGAAAACTCATCGAGTGCAAAGTTCTGTAAAGTTCACAGTAATTTGTATGCTTGTTAAAACTACTCCAAAAATGGTAAGAGCTACTGCTTTCCTTAAAATATATATTCTGTTGAAAGGTTTCTAAATAGAGCATATAAGTATGCATTTATTATATTTAAGATTAGTATAAGCTTGATATTTCCTTTGGATATATTCCCTTGAGACACTGCTAAAAAGGTCTGAGTCTTTCATCATAAAGATTAGTAAAAGCTTGCTATTTCCCTGTCATATATTCCTTGGAGATGCCACTAAATAAAGCATATAAGTGTGTGTTTATTATTTATATTCATATTTCTATCCTAGCATATATTCTGTTGAAAGGTTTCTAAAGAGTTTATAAGTGTGCGCTTATACAAGTTTAGTAAAAGCCAGTTACTTCCATTGGATGTATTCAATTGAAATGCTTCGAAATAAAGCATGTATTTCCAATATATAGATGTATTCCATTGAAATGCCCCTAAATAGAGTGTATAAGTGTTCATTTATTATATTTAAGATTATTAAAAGCTAGTTATTTTCATTTGATACAGCCTATTGAAACGCCAATAAATAGATCCTATAAGGGTATGTTTATTCTTTTGAAGATTAGTAAAAGCTAGTTTTTTCTTTTGGATATATTCCTTTGAAACACTGCTAAATGAAGGATATGTGTGTGCATTTATTATATTTAAGATTAGTAAGAGCTGCTTCTCCTTAGCAGTGTTTCAATGGAATGTGGCTAAGTGCGGATGTAAAAAACGTTTATCATATTTTATATTAGTAAAAAATAGTTATTTCCCTTTCAAAATGAGTTCAAATTTCAAATAAGGTGTTCGTTAATTTGAAAATTCCGCCAGAAATGTAGACCAAGACATAATATTGAAAGTAACTTCTTTTTAATATAAGAATATCTGTAAATATTTTAATTTACATTTTTTTAAATGATTATTTACAGAAATATTGAATGTAATTTTTTTTAAATATAATAAAGTAAAATTAATCAAATAATCTGTTATCAAATTGTATAAATAAATAGAAAAGAACATAAAAGATTGTAACTTTAATATAGTTAAAAAATATTAATTTTTCACATAAATAAAATAGGTGTTTTGTATCGAACTGGGGAACCGTTTGTTAGGAGTCTCAAAGCCAACCCTTTATTATTATTACGGGGGTACCGTGTTCGGACTCCAGCTACGCTCTGGCACACAGTTGCTGATTCTGTTTTGAATGTTACTTTTCACTGCCTTCGTTCAGGATTGAACTCGGCACCTTTGGGTAACTGTAAACTTTGATACAACGTTTAGGACCATTCGGCCATATGTCACTAGCTGGAGTCCGAACACGGTACCCCGTAATAATAATAAAGGGTTGGGTTCGAGACTCCTAACAAACGGTTCCCTAGTTCGATACAAAACACCTGATGAAGGCCGGAGGGCAAAACGGCCGGAACGTTGTGACTATAACAACCAAGATGAGGAAGTCAGTCCGACAATCTCAATAAATGAAAATAGACGTAATTAAACTACATGATATTACAGAATGAAAGCAGCAAGGGTCGTAATAGATTTAGTAAAGAAGATAATATTAACAGGGTTTTCAGATTCAATAAAGGAATGTACTTCATCTGGGTCTTCAAATTAACTAAAACAGTTTACTTCAGAGGACTTTCAAAACCAGAATTTGTTTGGATGAGTAAATACGCGATTTTGTCACATCTTGATTTTGTAGGTAAAGCTTCAACTCTCCCATTAACATAAGTATCAAGAAAAAGGGGAAGAAAAACAAGAACGCTGAAATCATTCATTTTTATCTTTTTATTCAAAATATACAACTCATAAAAAATGATAACAACTAAAATATTTAAACAGAAAATTAAATTACAACATTAAAAATTGTATTTTTCATTTACATGACTAATTTGGATGACAGCAATAGTTACTTGACTCCCCAAGGGAGCAGAGTTAGATACAAGTCCGGTTAATTTATAGTTCCTATTTACTGATCTTCACCAAACGGTTAAAAAGCATAGTAAACATTTATATTCTTTAGATATTAATATATGCATTATTACCCCAAAATAAAATATCAAAAGAAAAGGCTGAAATCAGTCATTGTTATCTTTTTTTTTATCGAAATATACAAATCATCAAAAAGAAATTATAATGAATAAAGTATTTAATCGAAAATTAAATTACGATTCTTTAAATTGTATTTTTCGTTTATGGTTGAACTTTTATGTGAATCATTTGGATTAGAGAAAACATTTTCTTTAAAAATGAACATGTGCTGCACCAATTCCTCAAACTAAAATGGCAAAAAGAAAACAAAAAAATCAAATACGAAACAGACACAGATCTCTGTATATATGTACGTATATATATAAATATATCTATCACATGTTGAACATTGCATGAAGAAAAAAATATTTTGTTTTGACTGAGAGTTTGGATAAAATGTAGCAAATTTATAATCAATGAATTTTGGATGTTTCCATATAATGAGAACATTAAACGGATGTGAGTGTTCAATGTCAAATAAAACCGAAATCGAATGGATTTCCCAACCAGCTTCCCCATATGTGTGTGTGTGTGCGCGCATGTGTGGAGAGGGGAGAACAAAAAAATTCTTCCAAAACAACTCCCAAATTTGCATTGAATTTCAGACTCCTTTATTTAATCCACAGGAGGTAGCATTATTTTGTTCAATTAGCCATAGCTGGATAGAAGGTCTAAGCAATTTGCAAGTGTATTCTGAGTGTCGCTCACACTGAATTTTACTAAATACTTCATCCACTTAAAGGTTCAATATTCGATGCCGGTGTCACTTAAAATGCAATTGCTAATTAAGACTTCTACCTAGTCATGACTAACAAAATGAGAGCATGTTATCCAGGGAATCAAATAATGGTTCTATTTTAAATTCTGTGCAGATTTCTAAGTTCAACAGAAAGATTACTGAGTTCGATCAGATACATTTGAAGAAGGTCAGAGGTTATAATCAATGAAAACATGGAAATAACACTTCAATTGAGAACAGTAGTTCCAAGAATACAAATAATCAATCCTCATCTCAAAATTTCAGAATCATGAAATTGATTTCTCCCTAGAGATACGAATTATTAATTCAGAATCAAAAAACTTTCCTTCTAAAAACAATTCTGGTTGTAACTATGAAAGTCAAAATTAAGACAAAAATACTGAATCTGTATACAGAGGAAGAAAACAGAAAGTCATTTTTTTTTTATGAATCATCTAACTTCCTTTACCCCAGTTATGAATCATTTGAAGTTTTAGTCTTCACAGTAAAATAAACGTCAAGAGAACTCTAAGAGGAAGAGAGAGAAAAACTGGAAAAAATTATAAAAAGTGAGAAAGAAATAATAGTGATGAAAAAAAATTAAGCAGTTTGGCTGAAATCATAAAACAAAATTCTATTGACAAGCGAAAAACTCATATCCCTGACATTTTCACAACATTTCAGTTGATGTAACCTCCGACCTTCTTCAAATGTATCTTATCAAACTCAGCAATCTTTCTGTCAAACTTGAGATGTACAGAATTTCAAACCAAACTCTTTAATCCACAAGTGAAGCATGCTCACATTCTGTCAGAGTTCAACAGAAAAATTCCAGAAGTTGACAAGATACGTCCAAAGGTCGGAGGTACACCGACTTGAAAGCTGTGAGAATAACACTCAAACAGTAGTTTGAATAATCCAATTTATCAATCCTCATCTGAAAAACTCAGAAACATGAAATAATATATTCAAAATAAACAAAAAATGGAATATTTGGAATAATTTATTAGAAATTCACCATAATCTACCATAGAAGACGACTGAATCTTAAAATGCTTATCAGATTAGCTATTCCCTCCAAGCATGTGCATTACGGTAACTTTTAGATTAAAAGGTGTAAAAAGTGGTTGACTGTAGCATAAGTCGAGTGAAGATTGAACCCTATCCTTCAGCCCATTGGTGAACACTAACCATTATTAAAAGTTCACAGATCAAGGTATAAAGACATCAACGTCCGAATTAACAACGTTCAGCATGGTTTCATTGACCTACAACTCTCTGGCCTCATCCTGTGATAAGGCATAAAAGCTCAGATTTATCAGTCGATTATTCAGATGATCCTTCTTATTCAAAGTGCATGGGTCAGGATTTTGACATTTGAATTAACAATGCCTGCTATAGATGGAGAAAGTTCATATACTCTAATTAGGTAAAAGTCTAGCAGTTTATTTCTGTGTCAGAATTTATTTTCATCAGATTTAATTTAAAAATCATTTAAAAAAACAATAAAAGTTAAGGTTTTTAGTGGACCAGTACTTATCTTCCATTATATAGTTAAACATAATTGACAAAGACAAACCTCTTACACGATACAAGTTTGTCACCAATTAGACAACTCCCAACAAGGTTGCTCTCAATTCATAAACATAAGTCAAGCATTGTCCCATATGGTTACCCATCTAAGTAGTAACCAAAGCTAACATCACTTAACTTTGGTCAAGTAAGGAAAACTGGTGTATCTACTTAAAAAAAAATCTTTTAGTTAAACTTGATCGTATATTGACAAATAAAATTCAGTTGAAATGAGTTGATTGCATTGTAATAGTAAATGTACTGAATGACATAGACAAACTCTTTACATGCTGCAAGTCTGTCACTAATTAGAATGCTATTAATTTATACACATTAGTCATGTATTCTCCCAAATGGTAACCAAAGCAAACATCATTCAACTTTTGTCACATAAGGAGAACTGGTGTATCCACTTTTAACTGCAAGCTTATTAAATTAAATTAAATTTGTTAAATATAACCTTTTAATTGTTAGAGTTACAATTAATAAAATATACTTACAGACAAATGACTATAATATGTAAGGGAGATAATACAGTTACTTTTAAAGTAGAATAGCGTCCCTTGCACGAAAAAGAAAAATAAACGTAACGAAAAATTAAGAAATCTTTCATATTAAAAATAAGAGGTAATTTAATTCTACTTAAATTGCATTAATAGTAGTCTGTTTAAATATAGAAATATACATAATTAAATATTTATGTATCCATACGCAAACCGTAAGCCAGATGTTGGGTTACAATACCCGTTACAATGTCATTTGAGTTTTATAATTATATAGATTTAATATAAAATATAAGTTTTTACCATATATGATATCACATACATCGCTATGGTATAATTATTACCATAAATCGGTATTTTTTTAGTTTACCGACCCCTCTGCATTCACCTTTGAATTGTCGACTTTTATAAGTTTTGGGGGACGCTGAGAACGAATATTTCATTTATTTCTTGCGCAAACGAGTAGTTATTCATATTTGAAGACATTTAGTATCCAACGTAATCACTACAGTTTGGCAAGCAAGATTTACTAAAAAACACCAAAAAGAGCTAAACGAGCCCAAAAAAATGACCCCAGGCCTCCGTTCACTTTCTCATGATTGGACAAATAATTATTTTTATGATAAAAAAGACATTTATTTTCGTTTTTTGACACAAACCGATGAAAGTGAAGATATTAATGTTTTAGCCAATTTTTCGATATTTGTCGTATGCTGCAAACCAACTACAAACCTTTGCTTACGATTTTCGGATTAAAGAAAGGATTACGAAAAGGATTATTAAGATGAGGTACCGTCCTATTAAATTACTATTTTAAACTGGAATACTTGCAATAACCCTTATCCCTGAGTGGGTTCCGGGCCTTGATAAGTGGTGATCACTGTGTAAAAAAAAAAAAAAGTATAAAATGCAGTTTCCGTAAAATATACGAAGGAAAATATTTTTTTTTTAGTACGTGTCCCCCCCCCCCATATTTATTTTTTTATATTCGAACAAAATATATTTAAATCTATCGAAATTTCTATTTATTATGAAACAGAAGAGTTCAAATAAGTAATAATAATAATTTTTTTTTTTAATTTAAATGCATATATTGAACAAAAATTTATCTTGAAATTGCAATTAAAAAAAATGATATAAATTTAATATTATGTTTTTTTTTTAAATAGCGTTTTTTCGAATTAATATATACTATAATTAGTTGAATTGCTAAGAAATAGAAACTTCGTAAACATTAATTAATTTTTAAAAGATTAAAACGATTAAAATTCCATTATTTCAAAATGTTCCGTTACAACATAAATTTCTAATTAATTGTTTAAATTTTTTTAAATATTAAGTTTTTATATAAACATGGCTCTTGTCAGCTATTTTATATTCAGATTAAAACCGATTTGAAAATTTAAAAACCGATATTGCACAAATATTAAACATATTGTAGGCCCCCCCCGCCTCATATTTTGTTTGTTTCTTTTTACCGAACAAAAGTATGGAAGCCGAACATGAACATTCAGTAAAACCGTATTTCATATTTAATACACAAATGTTTATAATATTATTAATCATTAAACTGTGTAAATCTTAAAACCTAACAAAATTATAACAAAGATTAATTATTAATTGAAGTTTGAAGAAAATAAACAAAGGTTTTAAAAAATTATTAAGTCGCTTCTGCTTTTCCATAGTTTGTATAGCTAACACAAGTCTGACGTTACAGAGTCATGCTTTCTTTTTTTTTTGGAGATACCTACTGTTCACTACTTGGAATCATTGAAACGAAACTAATAGATAAGAAGACAAAATTAATAGAAGAGGAAAAAGGCAAAACTAATCTGAAAGAAAAAGCAGACAAAATGAAACGAAAAAGACAGACAAAACTAATTTAAAAAAAAAGACGAGACTAATCGAAAAAGGAGCATAGACAAATCCAGGAGGAGTGGTGGACTTCGAAAAAGACATCAGAACCTTTTTAGCATTCCCCCCCCCCAGTGTTAGAAAGTAAAAAAAAAAAAAAAAAAAAGAGAGAAAATAAGTTTATCAGCAGAACAAAGGTATAGGAAGCTGTTTACCAAGATACACAAAAGGCAGCCGAAACAGGATTGTTAATCAAGGGGTGGCAGACAAAAGGCCGGACATGAAGGTAAACATATTTAGAGTTCAGTTTACTGGCAGTTATAGGAGTGGTAATGAGATTTATGACAATTTACGGACAGTCTCGGGTTTGCGTTAGTTCAACACAGTTTTCTAGTTTGAGACAGTCAAATGCAAATTGTGGCTCTGAGCAGATTGAGATGAGCTGATTGCAACTAATGGACGAAGCCTCGACGGAAAACAAATTGTAACCTTAGTGCGTTGCGGGTCGATGATGTCACATCCACAGCCAGAGTGCAAGAGAAGACATCCATGCCATACAACATCATTGTCGAGCGGACAAGCATGTCGTCTCGCACCTTTCATGCTGTAGACTCAGAAAGGCAGAATCAATCTTGTATCTCTGCTACACACTTTGTATCATGATGTCATATTCTGTGACATAATTTTTTTTAATGGAAATCACTCAAGACAAGGCATGAAGCCACTTGATGTAAAGAGCTAACAAAACAAAAGCTGATTATTGCAAAGCCAGGAGATGCCTATTGACCTTAGTCTTGAAAAGACCAGAGTTCAAGGAAAACAGGGAGCAGGGAGAGAATTCCACAACCTTACATTCCTTTGAAAGAAGCTTCTGGAATAGGAAGTTGTATTACAATGAGGTATTAAAACAGTGACTTGATGGAGACCTGAAGATGAATGAGTTAAACGAGCTGGAACAAGGAGTGCAGGGATTAGATCAGATAATTCTGAGAAACGCGTCATAATAGTATTTGTAGAAAAGACTGAGACTAGCAACATCACGTCTGTGTGAGGGAGAGGTTGCAGTGAAGAAGAAAGTTGTGGGCCAATCATAACTCTATTTTCTTAATTTCTAATGGAATTTTCAGTTATTATAGCCGTCTGTGGAAATTTTTTAACTCTTCCTGGAATGGTTGGGTTTCTCCCCAGTGAGTTGTATTAAATATTTTTCACTTTCGCTATTTACCACAAAAAATACCCATCTTCACTGAATTTAATAATCGAAGATTTATGGACATTCTCAAGTATTAATGGCTTGGGATAATTGATTTCAATGAAATTACAGCCAGAAAATATACCTTTGGGTCGTTAGAAACCTGGGTTTTTCGTGTCTCTACCTCATTTCTATTTTGTTTGGGCGCAATTCTAAAACCTTTGTGCTTTCCAACGATTGCTCATCAAATTTGATTGACGTGTAAGTCGGTTTGTGTTCAAGAAAACCAAAATCAATAACGTCTTTTTTTTTTTTTTTAAAACATTTAGTTGCTTATATTTACTTGTCTATTTTATATGCCACTTGTCCATTTTCACGCATTTCACTTTCTTTCAACCCATTCTCATCTTTGCTTTTCACATCCTTTGGCTCCGAGCACGTGCCATCCTTTTTCTCTCTTTTTTTCCCCCTTTTTCTTCTCGCATTCACCTAATCTGCATCTGCACATTTTTCGACTGTTGCTGCTGATCTCTTCGCAAGCCAGCCATCCTTTGCTGCTGCTGATACCTTCCCACGCGCTCATATACATTATGTTACACTATGAGCATCGTAGACTCTGGGGTGGGCAACACCAGGCAACGTCCCCTGCCTGCTCTCCATGCGATCCGATCCAATGCATCTTTGTGCCTGAGGTATGCATGCACGTTATTGAGCTGATAAGCAGGAGGTGGCACACTGTACATGGCCAAACCATTTGAGATGCCAAATGTGTGTGTCAGCCCAAATTCCACCAATGTCAATCTTCTGATAGAGCATAGTTGAAGGGATTTTTTCATCTTCTGCTGCATATCCATCTGATCATGGCATGGTGATTATGCCAAAGCCGTTGCAAATCAAAAACTTTTGGGGCTCTCGTACTGCACAAAAGTGACACTCACCCTTGGCGGGTGGAAGCGGCTTCCTCCAAAGAAGGAAACTACATGGAAATTTCAAATTCATAAATGATTCCCAGTGCATGAATATCTTAATACTTGGACCACACTTTCTTGCTTGAATCTTGTCTTTTAATAAAGTCGTATTCTTGTCTGTTTGTTCACAATTTAATTAATATGCACAAAAGATATACTGTTTCACAAATTTTCATACTAAAAACAGACTTACATACATTTTTATTCCAACATGATTTCTATATGTACTATGTATTCAAAAGAAATCTACATTCAATGAGTACCTTCATTACATTAAAGAAAATTTATTTTAATGATTTGTTCCATGTTATTAATTATTTGTTGCACTAAAATCGTTTTGATTGTTCTATTTAGAAATATTATATAAAGTTGATTTAGTTAATTTATATTTAATTATTAATAACAGTTGCGTTTTATTTAAGCTAAGAGTTATTTCCCATTTAATTTATGAAAGTTACTTCGTGTTTGATTTTCATAAACTAAAATTGATGTGTTTTATGCTTCTTTAAATCCAACATGTCATTATTTTTCGTGACGAGTTTGGGTATTCAGTGTATCTTAAATAGTATGTGACTAATCCCTCCACCCAGCAATATATACAACTAGTATAACATAATTTCATAAACTCAACAGTAGGCTCTCTACAGTGCAATGTAGACTACAATATATTGTGGATTAAGTCACTGCAAGAAGGCATGTGAAGCTTCCTCCCGGTTCATCGCGTTGGGTCCTCAACTAGAGCAGGCTATCAATCGATTTGATTGAAAAATGGGCGATTTCAGCGACAATAAAATTATACCGTTGACCCTCATTCAATCCCGGACAACATCGGATCTCTCTGCTAATATATATATATATATATATATATATATATATATATATATATATATATGTTTTTGTTCATTTCATGAAAGATTTCAAGAAGAATTGAGAACAGTGTCTTTCGTAAGTGAGAAGACGACCTGCCTGACGAAAAGAAAAGTGAGACAGGTGCGGGGATATGAATGGGGGTTGTTCAATCAAACACATTAACCTTCCGAAGGAACAAAAGAAAGAAGAAAAAAGTAAAACGAATTCAAAGAGAAGCTTTGAATACTTAGTTAAATGAATTCTAGCGGGGGGGGGGTAATACGTGCGACGATGAAGGACGGGGGGGGGGCAATCATCACGATCGTATGAAAATTGACAGCAACTGACATTTGACAGCCGGCATGAAAATGTCAGAAGAGACTTTGGAAATCTTTCTCTTGTGTTCTTCGATTTAGACTCGTTAAATAATGATTGAATGACCCTGTTCGACTAAAAGTGGAGTTGATTAGTTGAAAAGGACAAAGTCGGAGGGGGCGGATAGACGGGGAATAGGAGGAGGAAAGATGATGAGATTCATAAATTTGGAATTGTCTTTCTTTCAATATTGACGCCATCATCAGAGTCTCTTGTGCGCTGATTATGACCGTTTTGTTTCGAGAGAAGAAAAAAAAAATATGGGAATTGGTACGGTTTTAGTAGTTTGAAAAAAAAATGAGACATAAAAATTGTGAGACGGAATGATTTAGTTTTCTGGTATCGAACTGAAAAGTGATGCAAGCAGAATCGTTGCCGAAATACAAATGATAAAACTTTGAAATGAGATTAATGAGAATTATGTCAGATAATCGATTTGAAGCGAACACTAAAAGTGCTAGAAAAAACGATGCAACATGGTAAACTTTTAGGTCCAACTACAAATCTCTTTGCTACAAATCTCAAATAGCTTGGCATCCTGTAGAGACAGTTAACATTCCTGTGTGGCAATGTGCAAATTCGGTTGTGTGAAATATTGTTAAAAACAGTATTTTCCATGGTAGGTTTGGTTAAAAGATTAAAATTAGTGTCAGATAGACTGCAAAAGAAAGTGATAGCTATACGGAAAACAGACCTACGTTTCTTGACCAAATCTGCATTAGTAAACGTCAAAGAATGAATCATTTTTTTTCTAAATTTTACATATTATTCTTCCAGGGTAATGCAATCAAGAAAAATACCAACTTTGTTCGTATTTGTTTTTGAGTTTTAGCTGGACATGTACACACGCACAATACAAAATAGAGTGTTATGAGCATAGGGCAATCCTCAATAAATCCTGAACAACATTGGGTCTTCCTGCTAGTGTGTGTGTATGTCAGGTCATGTTATATGCTACTGGTACCATGTAACCCAGTACTACCTGCCTCATGGTTGGTTCACCGGCGACTAAACTGGTATCCCCACCAGGCTTGTTTGGTGAGGAGGGTGGCTAGTCTCCCTGAAGGATTAAAAACAAGACCTTCCAAAGGGCGAATGAACCCTTTTTCGGGGTCAACGGCCAACAAGCACCGTGTGCGTTTGTGTGTATGTGTGTGTTGGGGTGGATAGGACTCGTGTAAGCCATGGTGAAGGCAACCTTTCTAGGAGAAGCAAATCTCTGATTTAAAAAAACAAAGCGGGAGACCAGTACCCGCATTAAGCTGGTCTGCAGTTTAACTTGTTGCTGGCTATCTTGCTCTTGCTTGTTGCTGGATCCGAACATTTTGAACCGAGAGAGAGACTTAGCTGTCGTACAAAGCTAAGACTCTGTAACATCATCTGTGTATAGATACTCCCTCAGGCATTTGTCTATAAAAGTGGTCCTGTGGCGATGGAAAAGTTGTGACGCGTGGAGGTTTGAAATACTGGAAGTATGTAATAATTGATCTCAATGACCATCTTCAGTGTCATGCCTGCTTGAGCGTGTGAATTCACCGGTAGTCATTTTTTGGCTCAGGGACTTTAAGTGTCTGAGGGAGTGGCACCCGTCTGACAAGATGTTGCAATCATCATATATATATATATATATATATATATATATATAAAATAATAATAAAAGGATAAAAAATCCGACAATATGAATTTTAAAGGAAAAAAACAAAATACTTATGATACGTCGGTTCAGTGATTCTTATTTAAACGACTGTTTTTCAAATGTGAAGTATATCCCTTCAACTTCCAGTTAGTGGCGGATATTTAGGATAGAAATATGGATCGTTTTGTCACCTTAATAACTACAATAAGAAGGCAACAAAACAATCCATATTTCTGTCCTGAATACCTGACATTAACTGGAAGCTCAAGGGATATACTTCACATTTAAAAGCAGTCATTTTAATAAAACCCACTGAACAGACGAATCGAGTATTTTGTTTCTTCCTTTTCATTTTAAATTCATATATATATATATATATATATATATATATATATATATATATATATATATATATATGCTAGCATTTAAGCCCGGCGTTGCCCGGGTGTTTAGAGGTATATGTTGAGCAAAAAAAAAAACAAGGGGTCAATTTTTTTAACTTTCCCCCCTAATATCTCATCTTCCCCCCCCTAATTTCTAATCTTTTCCCCCCTAATTTCTTATCTTTTCCCCCCTAATGTCTCATCTTTTTCCCCCAATGTCTCATTCTTCCCCCCCCCTCAATTCTCATTCTTTTTCCCCCCTAATGTCTCATTCTTTTCCCCCGCCCCTAATGTCTCATTCTTTTCCCCCCTAATGTCTCATTCTTTTCCCCCGCCCCTAATGTCTCATCTTTTTTTTTCCTTCTAATGTCGCATCTTTTTTTTCCCTGTTCATCTGTTTTTGTAGACTTTCCTTTTGTAATGTTTCGTTTTGCCTTTGTTTCATTTTTTTTTTCCTCTTTTTTTTTTTTTTCAGACTTCAGAATCAAGTGAATCTGAGCCGAAACCAAAACCAAAGAGTAAAAAAAGCCAATTGAGTTCAGGTATTTTGTTTTTCTTTTGAAATTTGAAAGGTGTACTTTTATTATTTTCAGACCTCTGCCCCCCCCCCAATAATTTTGTCATCTCTGTTTTTATAAAGTTCGATATCTATATATATCTGTACATTCAGAATTCACTCTTAAAATAAATACGTGATCATGAATTTTGGAACTCAGCTGTTAGGCGTAAAGGGTAGTGATGTGAGATAGTTCATACAAAGAAGATAAAAGGAGTGGGTGTGATAATGAAGATACTGCCGATTTTTTTGTCAAATTTTAACAAATTTTAAATATTCATACAAAGAAGATAAAAGGAGTGGTTGTGATAATGAAGATACTGCCGATTTTTTTGTCAAATTTTAACAAATTTTAAATATTTTCGATATTTTATTTTAGCTATAAAGTTGAGTTTTTTTTCTTCTTGCTCTGACATTGATATTAAAAGCCTACTTTTACTATATCTATATATTAATACGATAGCGTGTGTGTTCTTTTGTGTGTCATGCTTACTGGCAAATTTCATTGGTTGAGATTTAATTCTGGAATACACATTAATTCCAAAATACACATTTACGAACACTCCAGGCGGCATTCGATTAGTGTGTTCTTACCGCTATATTTCTTTTTAATTCCATAAAATTTAGGGTTTTATCTTTCTGGTAAATGCAAAAGTTGTTAAGAAATAATTGATTTTAAGTTATTCCGTAGTCAAAACGCTAATACAAATGTCTCGGCCGGCAGGCACTTTAAGTTTTCTAATTTAAAATATTTGGGACAAAAATTGATGCATCACTGCAGTTCTATATTTTTTAATAATATCTACAGCAGTTATTTATTTTTTTTTCATTGTTTTCTACATTTTTTTTATTGTTTGAGAGATAGACCGACCAATGCTCGTGTTTTTGTAATTTAAAATATTATTGCTAGTACTACATTTTTATATTTGTGTGTGTGTGTGTACTTACACTCATCTATGTCTCTGTGTGTGTTTGGGAAAAAAAATCGATGCGTTCCTATAGTTTTATTTTTTGTAATCATAGCTATTATTATTATTGTTTTCTTTTTCATTGTTTAATTTGTTTACATTTTTATATTTGTGTGTGTGTACTTACGCTCATCTATGTCTGTGTGTGTATGTCTGTGTGTGTTTGGGGAAAAAAATCTATGCGTTCCTGTAGTTTTATTTTTTGTAATCATAGCTATTATTATTATTGTTATTTGTTTTCTTTTTCATTGTTTAATTTGTTTATATTTTTTATTGTGTGTGTGTGTGTGTGTGTGTGTGTGTACTTATGCTCATCTATGTCTGTGTGTGTGTATGTCTGTGTGTGTTTGGGGGAAAAAAATCGATGCGTTCCTATAGTTTTTTTTTTTCATCAAATCTCCACACTAACGTAATGTACTTGCAATAACCCTTATCCCTGAGTGGCTTCGGGGCCTTGATAAGTGGTGATCACTGTGTAAAAAAAAAAAGCAAATAAGAAATGATTTGCGGTGATTTTAAACGTTACCTCTTCTTTTATCGTAAATTAAACTCATTAATAAGAAAAAATAAAGATGGTACACCAGGGCTTGAACACTGCCTCAGATTGAATTATGACGATGTTGGAATCGTAACACAAGTTTTTAATTAATGAAAATAATGTTTGCTCTATTATAATATTTCTCCCTGTGATGTGTCGTGCTTATTCTTGTGTTATCCCTTACCGGATTTTTCATTATTTTCTCTTCTGTTTCCGCCTTATCCTTGGAGAGATGGAACATCCCACAAGTTATTATACACGTGTTGTTCGTCCCCTGCTTTTCATGTCGGGTTCCGTAAATAATCAAGTTATCTTAATGGAGATTATCTTCTGTGGAGATTGTTGCTTTTATTGAAGCAAATCATTCAGATGCGTGTTTGCACCTCTGGCCACAATCCAGAAACGCAATTGATCCCGTTCCAAAGCGAAAGTAGTACGAAATCTTCTGCCAAAGTTGGAGAAATCCGTCTGGAAAAAGAAATTGGAAAAGAACTCTAAAACCGCGTCTTTTAACCTGAAATCAAAGTTCGAGCCTTGGTTAGTGTGGTTTGTTGTACGGCATATCAACCCATTTGGGGGCTTATTTCATGTTGAAACCAGTTATTTTTTAGCTTCATATTCTTAGTGGTTTAAAAAATCAGTTTACATAATGTGTATTTGCCCAGGCATCACCGGGACATGGATTCTGCTAGCATATATATATATATATATATATATATATATATATATATATATATATATATATATACACACACTATTGTATAAAAGTCATTTTGTGTGTGTATGTGAGTTCCTTCCTCATAGGTTCCAAAACGGCTGAGCCTATCTTTTGCAAATTTCACACAAAGCTAATTTATATTTCTGGCAGTGTTCTTAGACATGTTTTGTACAGAAATTCATCAGATAAGTATTGAACATCGAAAAAATCCGATCCTTAAAAATTCTTTCTTCTCTTCTAGATAAAAAAAAATTTACATATATATATATATATATAGCCACTTTGAAGTAGGGGGCTACTATCAGGGACATAAGTTGCTGGGGTATTATGAGGGGAGTTGAGTAGCAAGATGTCTTTCACATTACTCATGAACTTCTGCATATCAGTACAGTTATGAAAGCAGAATCCCGGAAAAAAAAATGTACATAATTTCCTAACCATATAAATACACTTATGGAGATGATCTATATATATTTTAGTTTTACTAATAGTTTAAAATCATTAAATATTTATCATTTCATCATTAATACGAGCCATGCTAAAAAGAATCGTTTTTGGCATTGGAAAATAGGCATAATTAAGATTAAAGGTCCCGTGGGCATTCCTTGGGTTTTCATAATCAGCAATACTGAAGGCGGTTAGCTGAGTCTGTTCAAACACACTTCTTCCCCCAACGTGTGGAACCAGCTCCCGGAAGAAGTGGTATCTGCACTCAGTACCTTGAAGGCCAAACTAGACAAATATTGGAGGAACCACCCACTTCGTTTTGATTACAAAGACTGTTTTCCGTCTTACCATATATTGTATTGTGTAACAACTAAAATGACTGGATTCGGCATCCAATCAACCGGAAAGGGTTGACATGCCATAAACCAGAATAATCAAGATCTACTTCAAATGAATTATTCCATATTAAATGGAAATTAAATTTTAAGTGTCTTGATTGTTAAATTTACTTTAGAGATAAAAAAAAAAGAATTAGAGCCCTTTTCTGAACAAAATCGGCCCGACGGCAACAAAGCATTTTTGGACTGATTGGCAAGGACGTATCCCTGACTGATGCAAACAACTCCTATTCAAACTTATTTTCTTTTCTCCTTACAGATTACCTCCCCATGGCTGGCAGCAGTGGCGGAACGGGTTACAGACCTTCAAGGCGGTACTTTTCTGGTGGATGAGGTTAAGTTTACAGCGGAAACTTCCCGGAAAACAGAAACTCATCAGAAAATAGCGAACATCTTATTTAAAATTTATTAGGAATCCAAACTCCTCCCTCCCCGAATCATTTTTTTGTTTTTGATCCTCAAGATATAAGTTCAATTTAATTGAGAAATGGATTTTGAAATTTTCTGGTGGGTTCTGTTTACGTTTTCCGCTGTATGATGGACGTGATTACAATCGAAAAATCTTTAACATTTTTGTGGTACTTCTTTCTTTACTTGAATTGAATTGGAGGAATTTTATTTTGCGTGGTGGGGGTC
>NW_027633129.1:0-12500 GCF_053919585.1 Euprymna scolopes
GCGGATCAATTAAGAGCTTTAGTTGAAACCAATCCACTTGATTTTGAATTAAATGTAACGTATACGACGATTTCCAACCACTTGAGAGAGATTGGAAAGACAAAAAAAAAACTTGATAAATGGGTGTCTCACGAATTGAACGCCCCCCCCCAAAAAACAAAACAAAACAAAACAAAAAAAAACGTCGTAATGAAGTGTCATCTTTCTTTCTTTTACGCAACAAGGACGACCCGTTTCTGGACCAAGTTGTGACTTGCGATGAAAAGTGAGTTCTTTTCGACAACTGGTGACGCTCAACTCAGTGGTTAGGCGCCGACGAAGCTCCACGACATTTTCCGAAGCCAGAGCTGCATCAAAAGAAAGTCATACTGACTGTTTGGTGGTCTTCGACGAGTCCCATCCATTACAGTTTTTTGAATGCAGGCGAAACCATTACGGCGATGAAGTACTCTCAACAAATGGATGAAATGCATCAGAATCTTTGACAATGACACCCAGCATTAACCAATAGAAAAGGCCCAATTCTCCTCCACGACAATGTTAGACTGCACATTGCTAAACCCTGCAGAAGTTGAACGAATTGGACTACTAAACTCTGTTTCATCCGCCATACTCTCCAGACCTCTCACCTACCGACTACCACTTTTTCGAGCATTTCGACAACTTTCTGCACAAGAAATGCTTCAAAAACCTAAGCTATATTAAAAACGCCTTCAGCAACTTCATCCCCACCAGAACGCAGGATTTTTACTTTACTGGCATAAATACACTTGTTTTACGTTGGCAAAAATGCGTTGATTCTTATGGTACTTATTTCGATCAATAAAGTTTTGCTTGAGTCGAGATATATTAATCTGAATTTAAAAGTTAAAATCCGAAAGAACTTTTTGTGAACCTGGAACATTTTTTTTTCTTGTGATTAAGGGACGTGGTGTTTGATTAACAATTGCTGGGGAGCCATGATTTAATATAGTTTTGTTTTTAAATCCCCGAAACAATGTTTCATGGCAAACAACCGATGATTCCTTAAATTAACATTAGAACTATTGTGAATTCGAGAGAGCAAGTTGATGCATTGATTGCAGGTAATTAAATTGACTTACTAAGTTTTCCAATGAATGCTAAAAATATAAAAATTAAATAAGATTTTTAAATAGTTTAAAAGGTTCAAAAACTTCCAAGACTATATATATATAATTCTACAGGCAGCTGTTGCGCCCTATCAGAGCTCTTTAGTGTGGTTTTGACGTGGTGAGTTTGTTCAAGATTCGAAACTTGATCGCCAGATCACTTGGAGTAATGATTAACAGTCTTGTATGCTACCTTTAAGCTGTTACTCTCCCCCGACATTAAGTGAAATTATGTTTATATCTGTTCATTCTCTCGCCGAGAGAAAGAGAGAGAGAGAGAGAGAGAGAGAGAGAAAGAGAGAGAGAGAGAGAGAGAGAGAGAGAGAGAGGGAGAGAGAGAGAAAGATAGAGGGGTTAGGTATAGAGGATATGATGAAGTTTAGGGTGTATGTGAAAGTCGAAGCAAGACACATGGCATCTGGGCGTTGGAAAGAAAAGCTATTGATACAAATCTTTCCTTCTCTATTTCCTTTCCGCTCACTTCCCACCCACCCTCGAAACACAGCATCAACCTTTATATGAGCACGTAGACGCGCAGCACTGGATGAAAGAAAAAAGATTAAATAATCGTTTCACCGGAACTTAAAATTGGCCAAATTGCATCCAGACCTGGGAAAACATTAACATAGGGACCACCCAGTCAAATACGCGTACATATTTTCTCTCTCTTTTTGTTTACCCCTCTATGTCTCCCCCTCTTTCCTTCTCTCTCTAACTCTCTCTCTCTCTCTCTGTTTTCTGCTGTCTATGTCTCCCCCCTCATTCACACACATATATAGATATATATATACATTATCAGGGATACTCGGCGTTGTACGAGCTATGGTTTGCAAAACAACAAAATAAGAAGTTCTTCTCACACCCATAGTTTTGCTTCCCTCCGTAAACTGTACCCTTTCTATTTCCAGGGTGTTGACGTTTAATCTCGCAAGAAAATGGAATCTCATTTTTATTTTTCCGTTTACAGCATAGCATGTAATTTAAGATTCTTTCTTTTACTCATACATGATTTAAGTAAAAATAAAATTGTTAGAATATACGTTACTTTAATTCAGAGTTCTTGTATTAAACATATATTCCGAACATATCAATCATTAAAACGGAACGAAAAACATTTATTACAGGTGATAATTATGAAAAACATTTATTACAGGTAATAATTATGAAAGAATATTATTACAGGTGATAATTATGAAAAAACATTTATTACAGGTAATAATTATGAAAAACATTTATTACAGGTGATAATTATGAAAAACATTTATTACAGGTGCTAATTATGAAAAACATTTATTACAGGTGATAATTATGAAAAAACATTTATTACAGGTAATAATTATGAAAAACATTTATTACAGGTAATAATTATGAAAAACATTTATTACAGGTGATAATTATGAAAGACATTTATTACAGGTGATAATTATGAAAGACATTTATTACAGGTGATAATTATGAAAAAACATTTATTACAGGTAATAATTATGAAAAACATTTATTACAGGTGATAATTATGAAAAACATTTATTACAGGTGATAATTATGAAAGACATTTATTACAGGTGCTAATTATGAAAAACATTTATTACAGGTAATAATTATGAAAAACATTTATTACAGGTGATAATTATGAAAAACATTTATTACAGGTAATAATTATGAATGACAAGCGATGTACATTATACAAAAAGATAAAATATTTTTACTTTTTACTTCACCTTTAAAATATTGATTACCGAGGGAGGCTGTATTCTCTAATAGTGGTGAATTCTTAATACTCTCTGGCCTCTTTTTGGCACAATCAATAGGAAACGTTTTGCCCTGTTCAGAACCAGTGCTTCATCAGATTCAGTTCCTTGCAAGGTGATTGAATTAACTCAAACGAAATCATTAATTTTCGCGCTATTCCTGTCCTATCAAAGAAGGAAACATATATTCAACACCCAAAGAAGGTCGCAGGGTACAGCGACCGAAACGTTGTGCTAATAACCCCCAAGATGAGAATAATAGTCCGATTAATCAAAATAATATGGTATTCTTCGTTTTGTTTCTTTACCGAATTTCGATTTTCACATTAGTGCATTTCTTGTAAGTGTGCATGTGGATGAAGCAATTTTGATCGATGATCGATTTATTGCTTTTCATCAAACGATACAATTTCCATTTTGAATATATGTTTATATGAAAGGGGTGAGTTCTATTCGATTTCAATCCCTTGATTTATTTATTCCATATCCGTGAGAATAAAGATAAAAAAAAAAAAAAAAATCTTTCAACTTGTTTCCCGATGTCGATTCTATAACAAATAGTTGACAATCATGAACGTAGGACAAATAGAAAAAAAATAATAATAAACGAAAATAGAAACGCAAAATAGATTATGGCGGCCACTTTAAAAATGTATGAAGACGGCGCATGATATGGAAAATTTTGTGTCCTAACATTAGTCCCTGGTATTATAAGCGTCGGGTGACCGTGAGGGTAAGTTCTCCTCTGCCTTTCTTCATTCATGACTAAGAAATAAAATATCGAACAGGACTAAATATTAAAATAGTTTAAAAGATGTTTTAAAAGAAATGCGATACACATGTTTATTAAGCGATTCGATTTTGTAAGCCATGTTCTCCTGGGCAACCTCCATGGATAGATATGGATTTTAACACGATGAACTTGTGGAACATACTGCTGTGACCCGCCGGAGGAAGGACAAAGAACTGAAAGGCCTCACGTCATAATTAAGACTCTTCTGGAGAAGAACGCTGGCCTCTTGAGATTGGAGACCCTATCAGCAATAAGTGAGCAAGCATCATGGTGCACGAACTTCATGAGTATGTCATCGTCAATTGATGGATGGACCAAGAATAACTTTAATTCTTATCAACCAATTTTCATTTGTTATTGTTGTACCATTTTATCGGAACTATAATAACAAACTTCGATACAGTTTATTTAAAATATTATGCATTATTAACAGCGGCACTAACATATTTAACGTCTGCCATGATAAAAACAATAAATTCGCAAATACATAAATAAGCAACATAGTCAATTATGTCTTTTTTTTTCTAACAAAGAACTTTAAAACATCACCTAAAACGACAATAACACAATAAAAAATAAACAAACCATTCCCTGAAAACGATTGTGAAACTCAAAAGCGTTTGAGATCACCGATAAAATGTAGTCTCTACTCCATACTACACGAATTACCACCGCAGACTGAAACTTGCTCGCCAAGTTAAGGCAGTAATTAAAAAATACGAAAAGAGAAAATTCATTTGTCTTCAATCACTCACAAATATTGTGTCATATATTCAATAAGAATTCTAGGTACCGATCTCTATATATTCTATTTCTCATGGGTTTATATATACAGTGCTACGTAAAAGTATTGGATACATTACATTTTTCTTCATAACTTTAATTAAGGTTAAAGATTTTACCTAAAATTTGATCAGTATATTCCTATTACTATTCTAAATAATATTTAGGGTAGTAATTACAAAATTAAAATTTAGAAAGTTTATATTAAAGGAAAAATATAAATCAACTAACACAAAAGTATTGGATGCATTGATTTAATATTTGGTTGCATTGCCTTTATTGCGTTCAACAGCTTCCAATCACTTTCTATAGTTGCACACATGTTTTTTGCAAAGATATGCAGGTATTTTGCGCCATTCTTCTTTGCAGAACTGTTCTAGCTGTTGAATATTTTGTGGATTCCTCTTGTGAACATTGATCTTCAATATTTTCCACAAATTTTCAATTGGGTTGAGGTCTGGAGACTGACTGGGTCATATAAGAACGTCAATTCCGTTATTTCTAAGCCATTCTTTGGTTAGTTTGGCAGTATGCTTGGGATCATTGTCCTGCTATTATGTCCCAACAAATTAGCAGACATCTGGAGGTTTTTCTTCAAAATCTCCCTGTACATACGCCCATTCATTCTACCATTGATGATTTCTAGTTCACCAGTACCTTTGGATGAAAAACACCCCCATACTATAATCGAACCAGTGCCAAACTTTACCGTAGGAATGGTATTCTTTTTGTTATAGGCGGTGCCATTTTTACACATTACATGTGTTGCTGTGTTTCTTCCAAAGATTTCGATTTTCGTCTCGTCTGACCAGATTACCTTGTTCCAAAATTTTTTGGGTTGTTCCCCATATGTTTTAACATAATTGAAACATGATCTGACATGTTCAAGTTTCAATAATGGAACTTTTCTTGGGGACCTTGACACAAACCTGCACGATTTAGAACACTACTGATTGTATCCTTGCTCACATTAATCCCAGCTTCTCTGAGGTCGGTTTGAATTTCACCACGAGTAAGAAAAGTTTTTTTTTGTACCTTTCTGCTAACCCACCTTGATTTTTTTCGTTTAATTTCCTTGGTCGACCACATATTGGAAGATTTGCAACAGCTTCACCAGGGGTTTAAACTTTCTAATAACGTTTCCAACTGTACTAAGTGGTAGATTAAATTCCCTTGATATTAGTCGATACCCTTTTCCTTCTTTATGCTTATCAATGATTTTTGGACGAATGTCTATCGGCAACTCTAGTTTTAGGCATTTTTATAAATGAACAAATAAGTCTCCTGTGCGTCATGAGTAAGTTGCTGGAATCTGTGTTAAATACAGAAGTAATCAACCATCTCAACAAAAATAACCTTCTTAGTGACACTCAATATGGTTTCCGTTCTGCTAGATCTACAGCAGATGTGCTTACAGTTATATCTCATAGAATTAGCAAATCTCTTGACGGAGGCAATCTTTCTATGGCAATTGCTTTTGACATATCTAAGGCCTTTGATAGGGTATGGCATAAAGGTTTACTTCATAAGATCTCTAGCTATGGTATAGCTGGAAATGTCTTCTCAATTATTAAATCATTTCTTTCTGATAGGTTCATAAGAGTAGTAGTTGAGGGGCAAAAATCAGAAGCTCACAGTATTAATACTGGTGTCCCTCAGGGGTCCATCCTGGGCCCAACTCTTTTCCTGATCTACATTAATGATCTTCCAAATCACATCCTTACATCATTTGTAGATATTTATGCTGATGACACTACCATTTATGGTAGCACATCTAAGACAGTAAACGACCAAGTTCTCTCTGATTCTCTTTCCTCTGATCTTGATCACGTGGTACAATGGGGAAAGGAGTGGCTGGTTACTTTTAATGCATCTAAAACCAAGCTTCTCTCTTTACATCATCAACATTCTGATCCACATCTGGCATCAATTGAAATGAATGGCTCTCGTCTTCAGGAGGCCTCAAGTTTTGACAAACTTCTGGGCTTGACAATTACTCCTGATCTTAAATGGAGCACGTAATCAAATCTGTTGCCAGGGCCCCTGGAAAAATGGTGGGATCTTTCTATCAATTTAGTAGATATCTCACTGCTGATGCAATTCTCTATCTATATAAGAGCCAGGTACGTCCAAGGATGGAGTACTGTTGCCACATCTGGGCAGGAGCTGCTAGAAAGAACTTGTCCTGCCTTGATAGAGTTCAAAATAGACTTCGTAGCCTCGTAGGAGATGTCCTTTTCTCTTCCCTGCAACCTTTATCTCACAGAAGAGATGTTGCGAGTTTGTCTCTGATGTATCGTTATTTTCATGGAAAGTGTTCGACTGAGCTTCAATCTATGGTCCCCCCTCGCCAAACTTTCACAAGAAACACTCGTCTAGCTGTAAACACTATCAATAATTCCCCCCACTCTTTATCTGTGCCGAAACCTAAACGTAGATTCAATGAACAAAGCTTCTTTCTTAGAACTGCACGCTTGTGGAATTGTCTTCCATTTTCCTGCTTTCCGGCTGAGTACAATATGGTTGTCTTCAAGTCTAACGTAAATAAGTTCTTGATGAGCCGTTCCATATGAGTTAAATTTACCGAATTTTCATTACTAATGATTACTATATTTTCCAATTTCTACTGTACACTCTTTAACTCTTATCCTTGAGTGGCCTCTTGGCCTTGATAATGTGGTAATGCCTGTGTAAAAAAACAAAACAAAAAACCTGGTTGACTTTGAAGGAGTGAGGCCAAACTGGAAGAATTTTATAAAATTATTTTAATATAAAGTTCACTGATTGTTCAGTGATAACTCGTTTGCATTATTGCAACAACCAAAAGTCATTTATTATTATTATTATTATTATTATTATTATTATTATTATTATTATTATTATTATTATTATTATTTATTTCAGAAAGAGAAGTTTTTAAAAGTGTATCCAATACTTTTTCGTTTGTTAATTCATATTTTTCCTTAAATATGAACTTTCTAAACTATGATTTTGTAATTACTACTCCAAATATAATTTAGAATAGTAATGGAAATATACTGACTAAATTTTAGGTAAAATCTTGAACCCTAATTAAAGTTATGAAGAAAAATGTAATGTATCCAATACTTTTACGTGGCACAGTATATTTATATATCATTCCAACACGGAGTGTTTGAATATATGGTTAAGTGTTAGTTTTACTTATTTAGAACTGCTTTAAAGCTTCACCGCTCACTCATTTTGCGACTAAGTTTCCAAAAATTTTTACAGCTATATTTTGAAATAAAAATTTTCTCAGCTATATTTTAATATAAAAATTTTCATTTGGTTTGTTTTAACAAAAGTTATAATAAAATTACTGATGTTCAAAAGTCCCCAGATTTAGTAAGTAACGTGAGAGATGTTTTTTTTCTATTTGGCTGTTGGTTACCATAGCAACATTTTCTATGTCGAGACCTTCATAAATCATAGCGGGAATGTCGCTCGCATGCCATCTTAATTGGGTTATATATAGAGTGATGCCCTTTGTTGTGATAGGGCTGATAATATTTCGCTTATGACGTTGTCTGCTAATTCTGTTTCTCTCTTTTTGTCCCTTCTTTCTGTTTATTGACTTAATTACGTATTTTATTTGATTTTTATTTAATCAATTTAAGAAGTTGGTAATAATTTTTATTGATTGTTGACAATGCGTATGATATTGAACACAAAAAAGTAAATATTATTTCAAAACAAAGCCTGGTAAATTATAGATTATATAGAAAAATACAAGCATAAAAAGTAATATGGTTAAGATTAAGCTTAGAAAAATAAAAGAACTAGTTGTTAAAACTGGAAAAGAAAAAGACAAGATGTTTTAGTAAAAATATAATAAATTTATAACTTAAAATATTGCAGCATTAAGAATTTATATATAATGTTAAATTGAATTAAAAAAATCTTAATGCTGCAATATTTCAAGTTAAAAATTTATTATTTTTTACTGGAAATGAAATTACTGAAATGGTTTTTCTGTTCCAGTTTAACAACTAGTCCTTTTACTTTTCTAAGCTTAATCTTAACTATATTACTTTTCATGCTCGCATTTACACACACACACACACACACACACACACACACACACACACACACACACACATATATATATATATATATATATATATATATATATATATAATAGAACACCGGAATACATAGATATATAATCGGGACCCCATGATAAGAAGCCTAAACCTCTACCACTGGGCTATCTTGTACGACTGCTGGATGTATCGTATTTTATGTAGATGTTTTTTTTTTGTTATATTATATTTTAAAAACAATACATTTGCCGCTCCCCATTTGGAGGTACCAAATTGGTCAAAGGGAAAATTATTTTCAACTCGCATTCTTGATAAAAATAATTAATTGAATTAATTCACAAGTATGGCAAACAAAAACAAATAAACAACATCCACATAAAACGCGATACATCCAACTGTCGTGCGAAATAGCGCAGTGGTAGCGGTTTAGGCTTCTTATCATGGGGTCTCGATTTCGAATCTCGCTAGATTCAGCCACTCTGATGAGTCGTAGACAACGAAACACGTGCCAGTGGATAATTATATATAAGATTGTGAAGAGGATGATAAAGTATTTACGTGTTTTGTATATGCACCCATCAATAACAAACAAATAAATGTTATCATAGATGTTATGTTACGAGTTCATCAGTTGCTTACCACATGCGTATTGTAGGTGCAAGCCTATAAATACGCAGGTTGTAAGCAACACGCATATCAGGCAACTAAATAAACAACACTTTTATAATTTGTTATCATTTTGCTTCTGGTTTTGAAATTAAGCATTTACAAAAATATTGAGCGCTTTTGTCTAAAAACAACACGAACAACACCTTTTTATCGAAATTCGAGAGAATGGAAACCCCCTATAAATGTGCCAAGGAGTCTATAATGAAGCAAGGGTTACGTAATTCCAACCCTACATATCTTGGACTAGATTTGTTTGCGTCCAGTTGCAATAGGTTCAGGCCGATTGGAAACAAGATTCTATTCATTCGTTCAATTATTTATTGCTGGGAAAATATTGTTACACTTATCGTGTTATCACTTTATTATAATAATAATAATAATAATAATAATAATAATAATAATAATAATAATAATAATAATAATTATTATTATTATTATTATTATTATTATTATTATTGGCTCACATGGAGCTTTCACACAAGTCAACAAACGATCTGATTGGAAACCTGTGGTGTTCTCTGGAAGCTGAGTGACAACAAGTCTCCTCAGACGTCCAGCCCTCTCCACTTCCTTCGATAGCATCATCGCAACAGACGCTTGCGATTTATTTCTCGCTGGTAGTGGCTATTGGTTTATACTGGAATTTGAGTGGCACTCAGCCTCCCCAAGGTCCCAGTTCTCTTTGCGCTTGTCCAGCCGACGTCTGGTTGGCACTCGCTCCTCGGTCTTTCAGTCCTTATTGACCCTTCTCGGCCCTTTGGTATCTTTTTTTTGGGGGGGGGGGGATCGGTGATGAAACAATGGGGGGAATGCATGATGGGGGTGTAGAACTTGTAAATATGCAGTTTCAGTGTTCTTCATTCCCTGTAACGCTTATTCGTTATATTGTCTTGTATTATTCTCCGCATTCAAGGGTTTTCCTTAATATTTCAGTCGTTTTCATTATCGTTAGTCGTTGTACTTTTGCAGTTATTCCTCGGATTCCAATTTCTGACATTCTTTTTTCGAAGTTTTTCGGGATTGTTCCTAGTGATCCTACTATTATCGGTACTATTTGGACTTTCTTCATCATCCAAATCCCTTTTAACTCTCTGGTTAGCTCTGTGTATTTGCTTCGTTTCTCCTTTTCTTTCATACTCACCCTGTGATCAGCTGGGACTGCAAAGTCCACGATTTGAGAGGATTTTTCTTTCTTGTTAATTATTACGACATCTGGTCTTCTTGCTTGGATGGGTTTGTCCGTCTGTATGTCCATGCCCCATAGGATTTTGTGGTTCTCGTTTTCGAGTGCTGTTGCAGGTTTATGCTTGTACCATTTGTCTGTCCGCTCAAAATGCAGTCGTTTACACAATTCCCAGTGTACCACCCTCCCCACTAGGTCATGCCTGTGTTTATATTCCTTTTGGGCAAGTTTGCTGCATTCGCTTACTATATGGTTTATCGTTTTGTCTCTTTGTCCACAGAGTCTGCATTTGCTGTTTTCTTGTGTTTTATCGATCCTTGCTTTGATATGGTTGGTTCTTATCGAGTTATCTTGTGCTGCAGTTATTAGAGATTCAGTTTCTCGGTTTATATGTCCTTTTCGCATCCATGTCCAGATGTTTTCGTTATTTTCATCTTTTGTTATTCTTATGAATCTTCCGTGGAGTTGTTTCTCTTCCCACTTCTCTTTTCTCGTTTTGTCGTTTGTCTCTCTGTTTTCTGTTTTTTTTTCAGTGTCTCTCGCTGCCATAATTATTCTTTCAGTGTTTTGCATTATGTATTTTTCTAGTACTTTTGTCGTGTCCTTCACACAGTCTTCTATAGAGATCAGTCCCCTCCCACCGTCTTTCCTTTTCACGTAGAGTCTGTCAATATCGTCCTTTGGGTGTAGTGCATTATGCATGGTCATGAGTTTCCTGGTTTTCTGGTCGAGTTGTCTCAGTTCCTCTTTTGTCCACCCTATAAACGGTCCAGAGTATCTTACTAGTGATACTGCCCATGTATTAATACATTTTATTAGGTTTCTACTATATAATTTAGTTTCCAGAAGTTTTCTTGTTCTCCTGAAGTATTCCTTTCCAACTTTCTCTTTCATTTCTGTTGCTCTGATGGTGTCCGCTTCTAGAATTCCCAAGTATTTACAGTCGTCTTGTTTCCCTAGTGCCCTCATTTCTGTTTGGTTGGGTAGTTCCATGCCTTCTGTCGTTTCCAGTTTTCCCTTTCTTATAACTAGTTGTGCGCACTTTTCCATTCCAAATTCCATTTGGATATCTTGACTGAAGATTCTGGTAGTGTTAATTAGTGTCTCTAGCTCCTTTTCGGTCCTTGCAAAAAGTTTCAGATCGTCCACGTACATCAGGTGGTTCATTTTTTCCTCTCTATTGGGGAACTTGTATCCGGCTTGGCACTTTCTCAGAATACTGTTCAAGGGCATCATTGCTATGATGAACAGTAGTGGTGATAGCGAGTCTCCTTGGAAGATGCCTCTTTGTATGTTAATTTCTGTTATGTGTTGTCCATCAGCTGTCAATTCCAGTCTCCATGTTTTCATTGCATTTTCTATTACGTTGGTGATCCTGCTTGGTATTTTATACATTTTTAGGCATTCTATTATCCATGTTTGGGAGATCCTGTCGTACTCTTTTTTGTAGTCGATCCATGCCATGGCTAAATTCTTTCTCCTCCTTTTTACCTCCTTTAGAATCTTTTGATCTATATATAACAGGTCATGTGTTCCTCTTTTTCCTTTTTGGCATCCTTTCTGCTCCTCGGGGATGAGTCCACGGTTATTCAGGGAATGGTAGATTTGTTCCCTCAGTTGTGCTGTCAGTATCTTCCACATAGTTGGTAAGCACGTCATTGGCCTATAGTTGCTAGGGACGGTTCCTTTCTCCGTGTCCTTCTGTAGCAGTGTGGTTCTACCTTTTGTCATCCAGTCTGGTACGCTTGCTTCCTGTATACATCTTCTCAGGTTTTGGGCTAGCCTTTCGTGTAAGGTTGTGAATTTTTTGAACCAGTATGCATGTATATCGTCGTGCCCTGGTGCTCTCCAGTTTGCCATTTTTCCTATGGTTTTCTTTAGGGTTTCCTTGCTGATTTCATTCACTGTTCCTTCTTCTATTTGTTGTAACTCTTCTTTCATGTCTTTCAGCCACTCGGCATTTCTATTGTGATCTCGTCGCTCTTCCCATATTTTACTCCAGTAGAGTTTTGTTTCTGTCGGATTTGGTTGTTCTGTTTTTGTTTTTCCTCCATTCACATTTTGGTACTCAAAATACACAAAATAATACCTAAACTAGTAGGAACAATCCCGAAAAACTTTGAAAAAGAA
>NW_027633129.1:22500-27500 GCF_053919585.1 Euprymna scolopes
TTTGACTATTACGCACAATTCTATTAATACATATTCTATACATAGCGCATGATTATGAAGAATTTATATACGTGTATGATAATCTTTTTAACTTATGAATGGATCCTTGTGAATTTTGGAATGTATATTTTAGTCAACACGCTGATTAACGTGAGTACATTATTTCATTTGTACATTTTAACAGTGGGTAGACACACACACACACACACACACACACACACACACACACACACACACACACACATATATATAAATTGCGTCAATCGCTTTATTGTAGATTAGTAAAATATCAATATTTCACAAAATATATGTCACGACAAAATGAAAATTCTATCATCAAACGACTGTTTTAAGGTTAGTTATTTCCTAAAAGTTTATTCAAATTCATGCGATATTCACAAAGTTATGACATTTTATTCTTTATCAAGGAATTTCCACTGTCCATCGCTTTATTGCAGGTTAAAATTTTGTATTAGGCAAAAATACAATGTTTAATCATGAAAACTTTACTTTTTATTATATTTTTCTGTTAAAGAATAATAAACAAAAGCGCATCCTAGATGCTAAGCCTCAAATAAATGAATTATTTATCGCCATATCCACCATTTTTTGAAAATAACTTTAAACAATATTTTGTCCAACGAAGAAGTCAATTGTTTGATCTGAAAAGGAGTTATGGTTTTGGCGACATAAACTACTTTCCTCCACCCTTTCTGGGCATCCTTTGAAGTAAATTGCTCTCCTCCCTCATAAACACCTCTTTTCAATATTGATCAGAGATGTTCAATGGGGTTAAGATCCAGAGAACACGGTGGTCAGTTTATGAGGGTTCTCAAAAGAAGCCCATAGATTCAGGGAAGACTGCAGTCGCCCTAGCAGAATGGGATGATGCATAAAAATAATCTGAAAGCGACGTGACAATGGTAGGTCATCTAGCCATGGTGACAAATGTTTATCCAAAATGGACGTGTACGCATTGCTGGTAAGTTTTACACCTTCTGGAACTCGGAATAGTCCAACCAACTTATCCCCAGTGATTCTCACCAAAAACATGATGCCTCAATCTCCTTGTTGGCGATGAACTCTATAAGTAATATCTGTTCGAGTTCCACATTTTGGCTCATCCATTCGGACCGTTAAGATTAGCATGGGTCTTATCGATAAATAGGACACGTTGGAAATCCATTTTCATGTAATTTTGTGTCCAAACCATTTGTTTTTCCCTAGGTTGTTTGCTCAATGGAAGGTTTGGAATAGGTTTGATGTTCCTTGCCATTTCATTCAACACATTACATCGGGCCTGCCTGGATCTTGGAGCAATTCCAACTCTTGCAAAAATGGAAGCACTGGTGCTGTTTGTGTTTCGGTTGACTTCCCTACGAATTTCCGAACATCACGATGTGAATGATTTCTCCTGGTGCTCTTATCTTTTATGGCTTTGGGGTTGGGGTTGTTCACGAATGAAGCCAAAGTTCTTGGCTCCCTTTCTAGCCTCATAGCTAATTCTTTGATGAACAATACTCCTGCGAGTCCCGCAACGATCCTTTCCTTTTCGATAATCATTAATCGACATTTTTTTTTGACATTTTAAAAGACTTGCAATAAAACGATGGACAGCATAAATTACTTGATAATAAATAAATGTCATAACTTCGTGGATATCGCATGGATTTTAACAAAATTTTGGGAAATAACTAACATTGAAACAGTCATTTGATGATACAATTTTCATTTTTTCTGACGTATATTTAGTGAAATATTGATATTTTATCAATCTGAAATAAAGCGATTGACGCAGTATATATATATATATATATATATATATATATATATACTAGCAGAAGTACCCGTCGTTGACTGGGCTAAAAAACAGCCTACGGAAAATGGACTGTGATATTGATGAAAGTATGATAGGTTATGAAAAGGAGGGGGTTGTAAAGAGATAGGTTTTGATACTCAAAAATTTTACACTAAGCAAAATAGGATGAAAGTAAAGATAATTTTCGCGAAAAATATATTTGTTTATATCAACTTTGTTTCCATTCGTAGCCAAGAGTGACCAACAAAATGATGTTACCTTACAAAGGTAAAATGTTATATATATAATAATATAAATATACAAGAAATAAATGTTACCATAGTCAATAAAATTTAATTTTATGGTAGAAAAGTTCATTGGTTTGTATTTTTAAGTAGTTTGTAAAAAAATTTTTTTTTAATTCACGAACCGGTTTAAAAAAATCAAAAGCGACTTTGAAATGGAGAGCCCCGTTTTCAATTTGAAGGAGGGCAACTGAGCATTCTGTGTTAACAATTTAAGAGAGTTCCGTCAACATAAGGAATATTTATAAACATATTTTAATGTTTTCCGTTATTTTGTGCTTGAGGAATATTCGATTATTGCATGTGTAGTTTATACAAAGATTAATTTAAGTAGTTATCGCCTCAAATTTCGTTTTAATTTCGGTTCGCTGAAATTATTTCAAGTAAAGAGCATTAAAAACTATTTATAAAAACATGAACTGAACTTTTATTGACTATGGTAACATTTATTTCTTGTATATTTATTTTTTCGGGTAGTCGTTTGTTGGCTTTTTTTGCTAAATAATATCGACGAAATATCGAAAAACAAAGAAACAAAAACAGTTTTGAAAAATAATGACGCTTTACTTACTTTAGTAAAATAATCCGAAACAGCAAAATGGGATATTAAAAAAGTAAACACATAATTACTTTAGTTTTTAAAGCAAAGAATCGATATAAATATGAATAAGAAGAAAATGGCGCCCTTTTCAAGCAGAACAGCTTCGTATCAGTTTTACAGTATTGAACGGTGTAGTATTGCGCCGTCAGATTCAGGGTTGTACTATTGTAATGTAAAGAACACGCAGAAAGGGTTGTAATCAACGGAATTCCTTCTAGTACGCTGACAAAAAAAGCTTAAACAGATATATAAATAAAAATAAAAAGGTTATGTAAATGTTTTTTAAAAAGACACGTAATCACGCGAGCAGGATGTTTTCCTTCTTTTGACACGATGACAAGTAACGTTCTTATTTTTATTATTTATCTATTTATCTATTTTCGAAAGAGTGCCACGTACAAGTGGAAAAGGAAAAAAACAGAGTTATGCAAAATTTGTGTCGAGAATTGTCTAAAGTTCCGACTTTTTTTGGCTTTCACTTTAATAAGAACATGAATTTATGAGGTGAATTTATTCGACACAATATGATTTAACAAAAAAAATAAAAATAAATAAAAGTTAAGGTGAATTAAGATTAAAGTTAAGGTGTTATTGTGGACCCTCACCCCTTTTAAAATACCTTGTTAAACTTTGTGACATATTTGCATATTATATTATATTATATATATATATATATATATATATATATATATATATATATATATATATATATATATATATATATATATACATACATACATATATATATATACTAGCAAAAGTACCCGTCGTTGACTTGGTTCAAAAACAGCCTACAGAAAATGGACTCTGATTTATGAAAGTATGATAGTTTATGAAAAGGAAGGGTTGTAAAGAGATAGATTCGAATTTGGGGATATCAAAACCAAAACAAAATATGATGAAAGTAAAAATAAAATAGATAAACCCCATAATTTATTATACCATACCTGTTCACACTGAAACACTTATCACAATATTCTGTGGATCTATATTAAAAAAAAATCTTGTTAAACTTTGTGACATATTTACATTCTATGGAGGTCAGGCGCGAACGAACACCCCATAATTTTATTATACCATATTTCTTCAAACTGAAACATAATTATCAAAGTGTACTTACGCAGATAGATATGAAAAGTCTTTATTAAAGTTTGTGCCTATTCCCATTCTATGAGGCCAGGCGCGAACGCAAACGCCACAATTTTCTTATACCATCCCTATTTAAGTTAAAACACACTTATCAAATTATTCTTATGTACATCTATATCAAAAACCATTGTAAACGTTTTTTTTTAATTTCATATTTTTTTTTAATTTCCATACTTTGTGGACCAGGCGCGAACGCAGACCCCACAATTTTAATGAACCACCGTTCTGCCAGATCAAACATTCCTGTGTCTCGATACATCTTCTATTATCATATATAATCAGTTTTTTTTATAATAGTCAACCATATAGGAGCCTATTCGTGACCACACACACACACACACACACACACACACACACACACACACACACACACACACACAGGCATTCAGTTTTATATTATAGATATACATATAAATAATAATATATAAATAAATATAAAATAAAATATATATGATGCAACAAGTGATTATTAATGGATTGATAAGTGATTTCAAATGTATGAGCTAAATGGGTTAATTGTTAGAATGAATGTAAAAATCAATGTTATAGTTATAATAAGATATATCTATTGAGCATCTATTAAGATAAACTATATATTTTTAATATATATATATATATACTCATTAAATTAACGTCTATGTGTTCATTTTGGAAATATTAGTTAAATTTAATTAAAAAATTAAATAAATAAATAAAAAATTAAAAAATAGGATGTAATTAAAGTACATAAGAGAGGGGGTTTAAAGTATAAAGAAAACCTGGGTTGGATATGGTCGATAATTTTTTGGTCTAAACAATATTTATAAATCTTATTAACTTGAACTAAAATTAGAATTAGTTTTAACTTAAACATACATTTATTTAATTATAATAAAATAACATGTTTTCAAATGAAGAAACTCTGAAACATACTTATTAGAGAATTAGGATATATATATATATATATATATATATATATATATATATATATATATATATATATATATATACAATGATAACAAAAATATGCTTAAATAAGGAACAAGTTCGTAAAATGTTTATTAAAAATAGATTGTCGTATGTAGAATTGAGTAAAGTTTGTGAAATGTAAAAATTAAAAACATTATCCATAAAATAATAATACTGATATTTATAATAATATAGTACT